>NC_082655.1:54795483-55098513 GCF_028023285.1 Balaenoptera ricei
ATAAGAGTGGGAGACTTTAACACCTAACTTAAACCAATGGGCAGATCAGCCAAACAGAAAATTAATAAGGAAACACAAGCTTTAAATGACACAATAGACCAGATAGATTTAATTGATATTTATAGAACATTCCATCCAAAAACAGCAGATTACACTTTCTTCTCAAGTGCGCATGGATCATTCTCCAGGATAGATCACATCTTGGGTCACAAATCAAGCCTCAGTAAATTTAAGAAAATTGAAATCATATCAAGCATCTTTTCTTACCACAACACTATGGGACTAGAAATCAATTACAGGGAAAAAATGTAAAAAACACAAACACATGGAGGCTAAACAATAGGTTACTAAATAACCAAGAGATCACTGAAGAAATCAAAGAGGAAATAAAAAAATACCTAGAGACAAATGTCAGTGAAAACACGATGATCAAAAACCTATGGGATGCAGCAAAAGCAGTTCTAAGAGGGAAGTTTATAGCAATACAATCCTACCTCAAGAAACAAGAAAAATCTCAAATAAACAAACTAACCTTACACCTAAAGGAACTAGAGAAAGAAGAAACAAAACCCACAGTTAGCAGAATGAAAGAAATCATAAAGATCAGAGCAGAAATAAATGAAATAGAAACAAAGAAAACAATAACAACGATCAATAAAACTAAAAGCTGGTTCTTTGAGAACATGAACAAAATTGATAAACCATTAGCCAGACTCATCAAGAAAAAGATGGAGAGGACTCAAATTAATAAAGTTAGAAATGAGAAAGGAGAATTTACAACAGACACCACAGAAATACAAAGCATCCTAAGAGACTACTACAAGAAACCCTATGCCAATAAAATGGACAACTTGGAAGAAATGCATAAATTCTTAGAAAGGTATAACCTTCCTAGACTGAACCAGGAAGAAATAGAAAATATGAACAGACCAATCGCAAGCACTAAAATTGAGACTGTGATTAAAAATCATCCAACAAACAAAAGTCCAGGACCAGGTGGTTTCACGGGTGAATTCTATCAAACATTTACAGAAGAGCTAACACCCATCCTTCTCAAACTCTTCCAAAAAATTGCAGAGGAAGGAACACTCCCAAACTCATTCTATGAGGCCACCATCACCCTGATACCAAAACCAGACAAAGATACTACAAAAAAAGAAAAGTACAGACTAATATCACTGATGAATATAGATGCAAAAATCCTCAACAAAATACTAACAAACTGAATCCAACAATATGTTAAAAGGATCATACACCATGATCAAGTGGGATTTATCCCAAGGATGCAAGGATTCTTCAATATACGCAAATTAATCAATGTGATACATCATATTAACAAATTGAAGGATAAAAACCATATGATAACCTCAATAGATGCAGAAAAAGCTTTAGACAAATTTCAACACACATTTATGATAAAAACTCTCCAGAAAGTGGGCATAGAGGGAACCTACCTCAACATAATAAAGGCCATACATGACAAACCCACGGCAAACATCATTCTCAATGGTGAAAAACTGAAAGCATTTCCACTAAGATCAGGAACAAGACAAGGATGTCCATTCTCACCAATATTATTTAACATAGTTTTGGAAGTCCTAGCCATGGCAATCAGAGAAGAAAAAGAAATAAAAGGAATCCAAATTGGAAAAGAAGTAAAACTGTCACTGTTTGCAGATGACATGATACTATACATAGAGAATCCTAAAGATGCCACCAGAAAACTACTAGAGCTAATCAATGAATTTGGTAAAGTTGCAGGATACAAAATTAATACACTGAAATCTCTTGTAATCCTATACACTAATGATGAAAAATCTGAAAGAGAAATTAAGGAAACACTCCCATTTACCACTGCAACAAAAAGAATAAAATACATAGGAATAAACCTACATAGGGAGACAAAAGGCCTATAGGCAGATAAGTATATGACACTGTTGAAAGAAATTAAAGATGATACCAACAGATGGAGAGATACAACATGTTCTTGGATTGGAAGAATCAATATTGTGAAAATGACTATACTACCCAATGCAATCTACAGATTCAATGCAATCCCTATCAAATTACCAATGGCATTTTTTACAAAACTAGAACAAAAAATCTTAAAAGTTGTATGGAGACACAAAAGACCTCGAATAGCCAAAACAGGCTTGAGTGAAAAAGACAGAGTTGGAGGAATGAGACTCCCTGACTTCAGACTATACTACAAAGCTACAGTAATCAAGTCAATATGGTATTGGCACAAAAACAGCAATATAGTTCAACGGAACAGGATAGAAAGCCCAGAGATAAACCCACACACCTATGGTCAACTAATGTATGACAAAGGAGGCAAGGATATACCATGGAGAAAAGACAGTCTCTTCAATAAGTGGTGCTGGGCAAACTGGACAGCTACATGTAAAAGTATGAAATTAGAACACTCCCTAACACCATGCACAAAAGTAAACTGAAAATGGATTAAAGGCCTAAGTGTAAGGCCAGACACAATAAAACTCATAGAGGAAAACATGGGCAGAATACTCTATGACATAATTCACAGCAAGATCCTTTTTGACCACCTCCTAGAGAAATGGATATAAAAACAAAAATAAACAAATGGGACCTAATGAAACTTAAAAGCTTTTGCAAAGAAAGGAAACTACAAACAAGACAAAAAGACAGCCCTCAAAATGGGAGAAAATATTTGCAAATGAATCAACAAAGTATTAATTTCCAAAATATATAAACAGCTCATGCAGCTCAATATTAAAAAAACAAACAACCCAATCCAAAAATGGGCAGAAGACCTAAATAGACATTTCTCCAAAGAAGACATACAGATGGCCAAGAAGCACATGAAAAACTGCTCAATATCACTAATTATTAAAGAAATGCAAAACAAAACTACAGTGAGGTATCACCTCATACCAGTTAGAATGGGCATATCAGAATATCTACAAACAACAAATTCTGGAGAGGGTATGGAAAAAAGGGAACTCTCTTGCACTGTTGGTGTGAATGTAAATTGATACAGCCACTATGGAGAACAGTATGGAGGTTCCTTAAAAAACTAAAAATAGAATTACCATATGACCCAGCAATCCAACTTCTGGGCATTTACCCAGAGAAAACCATAATTCAAAAAGACACATGCACCCCAATATTCATTGCAACACTGTTTACAATAGCCAGGTCATGGAACCAACCTATATGTCCATCGACAGACAAATGGATAAAGAAGAAGTGGTACATATATACAATGGAATATTACTCATCCATAAAAAGGAATGAAACTAAGTTATTTGTAGTGAGGTGGATGGACCTAGAGACTATCATACAGAGTGAAGTAAGTCAGAAAGAGAAAAACAAATACCGTATGCTAATACATATATATGGAATCTAAAAAAAAAAAAAAAAGAAAAAAAAGATGATTGGAAGAACCTAGGGGCAATACGGGAATAAAGATGCAGACCTACTAGAGAATGGACTTGAGGATACGGGGAGGTGGAAGGGTAAGCTGGGACAAAGTGAGAGAGTGGCATGGACATATATACACTACCAAACGGAAAATAGATAGCTAGTGGGAAGCAGCCACATAGCACAGGGAGATCAGCTCCATGCTTTGTGACCACCTAGAGGGGTGGAATAAGGAGGGTGGGAGGGAGGGAGATGCAAGAGGGAAGAGATATGCGGACATATGTATATGTATAACTGATTCACTTTGTTATAAAGCAGAAACTGACACACCATTTTAAAGCAATTATACTCCAATAAAGATGTTAAAAAAAAAAAGAAGATGTGGTACATATATACAATGGAATATTACTCAGCCATAAAAAAGGAACAAAATTCGGTCATTTGTGGAAACATGGATGAATCTAGAGACTGTCATACAGAGTGAAGTAAGTCAGAAAGAGAAAAACAAATATCACATATTAACACATATATGTGGAACCTAGAAAAATGGTATAGATGAAGTGGTTTGCAGGGCAGAAATTTAGACACAGATGTAGAGAACAAACGTTAAGGACACCAAGGGTGGAAAGCCGCGTGGTGTGGGGTAGTGGTGTGTTGAATTGGGAGATTGGGATTGACATGTATACACTGATGTGTATAAAATGGCTGACTGATAACCTGCTGTTTAAAAAACTGAATAAATTAAAATTCAAAAAATAAAAAATGGCTTATTAGAAATATGCCTTGGTCCACTTACAGGCTGAGCCGATATGGTTCTCTGCCCAATGTCCTGCTGCTTTGGGTGAACAATTATAGCAGGGAGAGACTCTTTTAGGGAGCAGCCGCCCTAGCAAACCCTCTAAACAGCAGCATATAAGGAAGAAGCAGAGAAAACCAATAGTTGGTGTTAAGAGTTGGAGGCATATATTTATTTAACCTTTTCCTCTCCTGAATTCCAATATTATTCCCGCCTCCATGTAAATTATTGGCCATATTCTGTGCTTGTTTTTCCCATACATTTATGATATGGATAGATAAACAGATCTAAGAGAAAAATACTGAAGATAAATAGTGAAATATGTTTGGATATGCTTGTTTTATAAGACACGATTAGTGCTAAATGGTGAAAAGAAATTACCTTGAAGAAATGAGGGGGATTCTATATAACGTGATGCAGAAGATGTTTAACTTATTTGGAACATCAACATGATGATGATATCACTTCTCCCTTATTTTTCCATCTAATAACACTTGATAAATAGCTAACATGAGGACATGAATAGAATACCCTCTCCCCGTGTTTGCCAATAATTCAGCCTAACATCAGTCAGACTTTAGTGCACATGTGTGATTTGCTTGTGTAAGGTGCTAGCCTCCCGTCGCCTAGTTCTCCATTTCCCATGGCCTACACTGGCCCCCTTGCCTCTCACTGCTGCATGCTTCTTAGTGGCATTGAATAATATACTAAACAAATTTTAAAACATTTAATGTATGACTCCCCTTTCATTCTGCACATTTTAATTACCAATGTCCGGTCAATTTTTCCTTTATGTTCCTCTTATCTCTCTCTTCACTCGGTTTCCAGGCTAGTTCTCATCACCTATCCCAGCCTAGCTGGTCTCTCCAAATGTAAATTCTTTGTTCAGAGTTGCTCCAACTTGATACACTGGACTCACACTAAGCTTCCTTCCATGCTGCCACCCACACTACTTGTTTAGAAACTGCATTTGTGCTGCTCTCCTTATGGGCATCATAATCAACATGAATAGAGGCAAGACCCACCACTTGCCTTTCCCTGTGCAATTACTAGAATGCTGAGTTCAGAATGTGTTTGAAGTAATATTTATTGATTGATTTTCCCTTTTCTTCTGAAGTAAGTAGCTGTTGGATTGGAGCATATAGGTACATATGTTGCCCCACTAACCCCAGTGATTTATATGGTTAGTCTTACTATCTACTTAGTTGTCTCCTTCAACTTTTACCACTTGACTCACCATTTCAACCATCTCCTTTCAAGTGCTCAATATAAGATCTCAGAAGAGAATCCAAAGTTTTCAAAATGATGTTGGATAGAGTTCTGACTGATGTTCTATAAACCAGGGGTTTGCAAACTCCAGTCTATAGGCCAAATCCTGCTCACCACCCGATTTTACACAACCTGTAAGCTAAGAGTATTTTTTACATTTTTTAATGTTTGGAAAATATCAAAAGAAGAATAATATTTTGTGAGTTATGAAAATTATATGCAATTCAAATTTCAGTGTCCATAAATAAAGTTCACTGGGACACAGTCATGCTCATTCATTTATATATTGTTTAAGACTGTTTTTGTGCTACAGTAGTAAGTTGAGTCATTGTAACAGGGACTGAACGTCCACAATCTTAAAATATTTACTATATGATCTTTACAGAAAAAAAGTGTGCCATCACTTGAAATATGATTATATTGTGGGAAGGAATTGGAAACGATTTCTCAAAAGTGGCACTCTTTATTTTGCTACCTATTAAGATATTCTCCCAGACTTCAAAGTTCAGAATAATTTGAATTCCTTCTCTACACCACCAATTCAGTCTCTGACCCTACTGACAGATTAATTCCCCTAAGTGCTGTTTTCATGTCACCACCTTTCTTGATGATTTCAGTAACTACAGAATGATACCCAAACTTTTCCGCTTGTCATTTGAAAGCTCTTCACAAACATGCCTCACACCAACTTTCCATGTTATTCTTTATCACTTCTATTACTAACTACTTTATTCCAGGAAATTTGTCTATATATAGCCCAAACAAATCTGGTTTAGCTTTGCTTTGGTGTCTTTAAATTTTGTTTCTATACTGGAATATTGTTTTATTCCTTCTTTTCGCTATCAAACTCTATTTATCTTTTGAGTTTATCTAACTTAAAAAGCCATTCCTGACACCTTCATCTTATAGGGACAATCTTGTCTCTAAACTTCTATTACTTATTATCTCCATCACTATGCTATAGTCTCAAGACAATAGTCCTTGTTAAAAAGCTAACTTAGAGTTTATTAAGATTGGTAAGAATGTTAAACTTGCCTCTCTGCTTGGATAAGAAGCTCCTGACAGTTCTTTGTTAAGCTTTCCAATGGGCCCAGGAGGGAGATGTCTGCTGATGCTCTATGAGCTGAGCAGAAAGGCAAGGTTATTGTGCATTAGTCACTGTAAGTCATGAAGACAAGAATTTTCAGTGGTGACATGGAGCAGGAAATCTTGGTCCCCACAGAGGGGACCTTGATGGTCATGACTATGCCAAAGATAGGTAGTTAACTCTAAGGGCTGAAACTGCTTGAATCTACGAAAAGCTCATTTCTGTAATTTTCATTCTGAAAAGTGAAAAAAATGTAAAAGAAGAAAACTACTAGAAGAAACATCCTTTTGGAGAAAATTGTTTATCAATTTGATCCTTAGAAACAGGTGATTACATTGTGATATGCCGAGAGAGAAGTTTTCTGAGTTTTTTAATAAGGTAATTGTTCTGCGAAGAAAAGGATTGATCTTATCTTTCCTGGGATTTTCTTTTAACATGAAATAGGTAGTGAATTTAATAATTCTTCATTCAGGACCCGCTAGAATTAAGAGTAGAATAAGGTAAACTAATCACAGCCTTTAGAAAAATAAGACACAGTAGAAAAATAAAATAAAATAAGAAATGAAGATCAATATTTGTGGCTAAAGGATTTATTATACTTTGTATTTAACAAGAACAAAACACTAACCCAAATTTACTAAGGGCCAGACATTACTCAAAATGCTTTATAAACATTGACTTATTTAAACATCATGATACCTCTGAGATAGATCTCATTTTGCAGAGGAGGAAACTGATACCCAAAGATGCGAACTATCTTGCACAAGGTCACACAGCTGAAGAGTGGTTGAAGTAGGATCTGAATTTAGGCAACCTGGCTCCAAAGTTCTTGTGGTCATGTCTTGCATGGTGTGCTGCCTCACAACTGTTTATTTCTTTTGTTTGTTTTATTTTGTTTGCATGTGATTTATGGCGTTTCCTCTCTTTATACATTCTGTGTTCTACTGAGAAATTGTATTTGATTTCAAATGTCTTCAAATGATGGATATTCACAAACTTAAGTCTGCAGCATCACACAATTTGTTTATTCATGGTTATATCCACTCACCATACAACTCTAATTGTAGGTGCCTTTAACTTAACATGCCCCAAATGAAATTAATCATCTTCTTCTCTCATTCTGCTCTTTATCCCTAACTGAATGGCATAATCAGCCATCCAGATAATCAAACTAGAAAGATGAGAATCTTTCTCATTAACTCCTTTCTAGTAACACTCACTTTCAGTAGATTCTCGTAGTTCTGTTGTTTCTATTGCCAAAAGTCGTCTTCATTCTGTTCTTCCCTCTCTATTATTATGACAGTTCAAGTGGTCAACTTTTATGTGGGCTATTAGAATAATCTCCTCTGTGACCTTCCTTCTTCAGTATTCCTTTGGAATGGCCATGTCTACTAGCAGAACTATCTTTCTACAATACAAATGTGATCATGTAATTCCCTTCATTACAAATATCTGAGTGCTTCTAGGAAACATTCCCTGATAAGGCACCATAGGTTGGTTAGGAGTGCTTCATAACTGTTCCCATAATAGGCCCCTGTAACACTCAATCATGATGTATTAAAAATTGCAAGCATATTTTCCAGGCTCCCCATTAAGACTGTATACTCCTTGAAGGTAAGAACTCACTGCATTTCAAATACTTAGAATCATGTCTACTTCATAAGAGGCTCTTGGTAATGATTTTGTCAGATGAACTTTCCCTGCCTTGCTCCCCCACCCCTACTTCCATTATTTGCCTACAGAATAAACCTTTTAATATAACTAAAAGTTCATTCAAAATCTGGTTCTAGAGTACCTTACCAGTCTTTTGTCTGCTACCACTTCAGCCTACAGATTCTATGCTCCAACCAAGCTGAGCCAACTGCTCACCGTCAAGCGACATCTTGCTTCCTCACATCCCTGTGCCTTGGCATATACTGGGTTTTTGCAGAAATGACTTCAAGTACCTTGTTTTTGCAAAACTAGTGTTTTTTATGAATCCAAAGTGACTTATAACTATGATCCCCTACTATATTTATAGGATTTTGTAGTTAAAATTATGGAGCAACAACACTACCATCTGATCTATTCTCTTTAGCAATGGTAACCCACACATGATCTACATTTAAGATGGGTGTACCAAAGGGCTGAGAATGCAGCTTCCAGAATCAGACTGCCAGGTTCTGGTCCTGACACTACCACCTTCTGGCTGCACAGCCTTGGAAAAGTAAGCCACTTTTCTTTGTGCCTCAATGACCTCTCTACAAAATGGAGGTAATAATAGACCTAACTCTTAAGGGTGTGGATAGAATTAGATAAATAACTAAATACATCAGATACAGGGAGTCCAGGTTGGGGAATAAGTTGTTGTAGCAGTTATATATTAATGAGTCATGTTGGGATATGTTGGGGAAGATATGCTGGAGGCAGAGGTGGAAATGTAGGCCTGGAACTCAGGGAGGACATCTGGGGAAATACAGGTTTAGGAGTCATGTCATCAACCCATAGTTACTATGTGACATCATAGGAGAGAATGAGGGCCCCAGAAAGAGTGTGTAGAATGGGAAGAAAATGGTTTTAGAGAGAATATCTGGGGTCACTAACAGGCTTCCAGGCATAGATTCAAAGTTCAGAAAGGGGCAGGAGAACTGTTTAGCCATTGGTACCAATCTGTAACTGGCATGGCACCCAGCACATAGCTGATGTCCACCAGTATGGGCTGAGTGAGCAAATCTGTGCCTGGATCTGTCACCAGCCTTTAATCCGTTCTGTGGGATAGGAGTAAATAAAAAAAGAAAAGATTTCTCTCTGGAAGTAGCTCATGTGTGCTTAACCTAAGCTAGAAAGGAGGAGAAATGGAGGAGGATTACATTCTTAGATATACATCAGAGTCTAGTTTGAAATCTAGTGATGTTTGAAATATAGTTTGTCAACCCATGAATGAATGAATTAACCCATTAAAGGGATGGAAAATCTTTTATCATAACGTACATTTTTTTTCTCAAAAAGAATTGATCTTCATCTGCATTTCAAATAATATTTTAAATACAAACATGATTGTAGGCATTTTATGTAAAGAACAGTATGGCTGACTCCTATCTGTCCCATCACTCTCTCCAGGAACCCTGGGAGACTAATGATGATCACCATAGCCAGAGCTTACTATGTGCTAGAAACTATGCCAGGCCCTGTATACATGTAATTTTGACAATAGCAGATGAGAAAATAAGTTCAGAAAGATGAAGTAATTTGCTCAAAGTCATACAGCAAAATTATGGAGTCTGAATTCAATCACAGACCTGACTCCAAAGTCTATACTCTTAACCTCTGCTCTATTCTCTAAGAAATGGGAAAGAACAATAAATGCTACACACTGGCTGGGCCTCTGGTCTATCTGGCCCCACACAGGGCAGGGCGTGGTCCAGGTCATTGTGAGTTAACACTTGCTAACCAATTGTTCTTTATTTATGGAGTAACTTGATATGCTATTTTACAAATAGTTTAATAACCTTCTTAAGGATTATAGGAATCTTATTTTGATATTTAAAATTTAGCCTAAATTTCATCATTAGCCATTTGTAATCTAAACACATCCACATGACATTTTCATCATTCCAAGGTCCTCTAACTTAAACTGGCTTTTTTTTCAAAGTAAGTGGTTAAATGTGAGCAAAAAATTATGATTTTGATCAAAGATAAGTACTTGTAAGGTGATTCTTAGATGCTGTCCTTTACTGAACATTAAAAAATAAAACAATTCTCTCAGTATTCTTAAAAATTCATTTATCACCAAAAGGTAAAAAAAAAATGAAACAAAACAAAACTAAACAAACACATAAGAGTTTTCTTTATGTAACAGGAACCGGATATTCATAGGTGAGTTCTTTGACATTCAGTGAACGTCGGAATCTGTCTATGGTACTTATTCTTTTGGCTCTTCTCTCCTCACCTAACCAGGAAAAAATAAAAGCAAAGGCAGCCCAGTCTTCTGTGCCGACTTACCAGGGCCCGGATGCCTAGGAGCCCTTGTTGTGGGGAGCAATACAAGAGGCTTGTTAAGAAGGACAACCTCCTTGGTGCCCAGCTTCGGAAGGAGCACTGGGCTGCGCAGGCACCAACCTCCTCATCTCCATCTGCCCAAAGTCTGAGTTCACATCATCAGTCAGTGTCTTTGGTGGAACAAGAGTTCAAGACGCTGTTGTCTACTGATCATAAGCAGCACTCAGAACGTTCTCGTGCCAACCATGGTGTTTTTCCAGGGGTGGCTACCTACAATGGTGTAATGTTAGAATAGAGGCTCAAGGATTATCCCATGTGTAGCCTTTTGCTGTGTCCTGTCAACCACACTGAGAAATTTGTGGCAAAGCAGAGCTCCGGGATGAGACTGCAATGGGATACTCTGGGGTGGCTAAGAATGGGAACTATCATTTCCTTAAAAGCTTGTATGCCCTAAATCTGAGAGGTCAAATAAGCTTTAATTTTCATGTCAATGTGGACTAATTGATGGTGGCTGTTGGGAACAACATGTTGACAAGAATTCTAAAACATATTTAGGTCTCAGGGTGTAACAGTGCTGTAATTAACCTATGTCTGCGATAGAAATAGGAAGAGAAAGGAGAAGAATGGTGTCCAAATATGTATTTACCAACTTTGTACTAATAGAAGGCACAGAAATTTGCTCAAACTTACAAAAGGAATAAAGAGGTATAAAGTCTGCAGTGAAACCTAGATTTCTAGACATATACCAATGTGTACAAATAATAATGTATACCTAATGTCACATATGTAATAATAGCCAATATTCTGAATCTGACACACTATTTCAGCATTTTAATACATTTAATCCTCATAACCTCCCTGTGAAGTTGGTACCATTATCATATATTTTATACATAGGAAACAGAGTCGGAGAGGGATCGAGTAATTTCCCCAAGATCTATTAACCTAGAAAGTCATAGAGCAGGATGATAAATCAGGCAGTCTGATTAAGACTTTCAGTTCTTCATATGATAGTGTATCTTTACCATTTTCCTATATGTTATTTTTTGGTCATTAGAGGATGTAAAATTCACCTCAAAGCTGTAGAGAGCCAGCTCCTGTGGTGGAATTTGCTACAATGGATTCCATTACTCTGGAGTAAAAAAAAAAAAAAGCTTTTCCCTTTATTTCCTGTGATACCTTTTTCAAGGGCTTTCATGCTCAATTGAAATCTCTGCTTAGGGCTCTCATCAGGCCCCTTGGTACATTCTATTTGCAGTTACCACCATCTGCGCTGCTGACTCCAGGAACAAGTTAATGGATGGCTGTGGTATCAATGAAGAATCTCAGTGGCAGTTTTGACACTCACAGTTATGACTTTTGCCCCCTTGGAAATTGAGGCTGCAGGGCTCATCTCCCTTGGACAGTCGTAATGTTCTTTCATAACTTTACCGGGAGGCTTGATCCATGGCAAGAGGAATGAAGGTGAAGAATAAAGAGGAATCTCCTGGTAAGAAAGATCATTAACCATTGGCAGATTCCCCTGGGAGCCTTGAAACTCTTTCTCCAACTGGGAGTGGAGCTAGGGGTAGGGATGGTAGCTTTTTGGCCAAGGCAGAGTAGAGTGTCTCAGCCCTGCTCTGTTATGATTCCACAGTCAACCTCATCATACCTCACATTGCAGGGGAATGCACACAACTCTGGATGTTTCTATTAAAATAAGAAAAATGATTTTCTGGAAAGAGATACTTTCAAACACAATTATTTTCACGTTGGAAGATTTGCTCATCTCAGTTCCAACCCTATGTAGTGAAGGGCCGTAAATTTAAGAAAAACTAGCAAGTGGCTGCTCAGCTGTCTCTTTCAATTGTCTTCTTTAGTTACTTGCTAATAGCTGTTAAATCTTACAGAGAGAAACTGTGCATCTGCCAAGAGCACAGTCGAGGGAGGCTGGTAATCAGTCACAGAGTTATCCAGCTTCCCATCTCAATCCTCAGCCCTGCTCTTTGCAGAATTCTAATGTCATTTATCTTTTTTCCTCCATTTTAAATGAAACTATCAGAGCCAATACATTTCTGAGCGGTCTTTTGATTGCCAGTCACAATAAGTTGTTCAGAGTGTGAATGGTGCTAAATGACATAACACATGTATTTGTGGGGCTGCCCCAGTAGCTTGAGATGAGCAGTCGACTTTTGTCCTCACCTGCCTCCCCTGCCCACCACCCGGCCTCCCTCCAGTCCACACTGCTCACCTGTGCCCCACATTCTCACACCCGCTTTGGTCCCAGGTGCAACCTCACCTCTCTCCTCTGCCCTGTCTTAGTCAAATACTTGAAGTTCATTTAGCTTAAGTTGTAGCTAATGTCTGATACAGGCTTGGAAACAATAACTCATGTTTGCATGTGTTGCTTAACTGTGTTTCTTCTCTTCCCAGTGACAAACTTGTCTGGCAGATAATCTCCTGCCTGAGTTCCTGTCTTTGTAACCTCGGGCCCTCTCAGACACAGCTCTCCATCCTTCTGGTTTAGAAAAAATTCTGGCTCTTAATGTCAGAATTTAATGACGTCCACGGCCACATGCTGACAAAATTGTGTGATGCAAATTGTCTGCCTGGGCTACTCAACATTATGTCCTCCTGGATTGTGTTGAAAGTTCCACCTGACTGGCTAGGCTGTGTTTTAGGGCAGGGATTCATGATAGTGTCCCTCTAACTCTACAGCTATGGCTGTCTTACAAGAGCATGGTTTTATAATTCCAGGTCCCAGACTCTCCTGGGCAGCTCCCTGAGTTAACTGTGCAGGATCTAGCCATGACCCCAAACCTGATGGATACAGTTTTGTTAAAGAGTGCAATGGTTTCCACAATGCTGAGTCCACTGGTGAATTATTAGTTTAACATGACCTTTGAATGGCTGACCCAGTTGATTTTTCTTCCCGAAAATATTTTCTCCTCTGGGTTTCATATCACTTAGTGTAACAATCTCACTAGTTGTTTCTTTTGAGTCTCCTTTGCTAGTTCCTGACTTCAAATATTAGTGTGTTCCAGAGCCCACTTCTTGGAATTCTTGTCTTTTCGATCTTTAGTTATTCCTTTGGTGTTTGCTCTCATCCAGTCTCTTGGCTCTGAGTACCATCTACATACTGATGACTCACAGATGTGGACACCCAGTCCAGACCTCCCACTGAACTCCCGATTGGGTATTCATCTGTCTACTTTACATCTTCACTTGGATGCCTAATAGATATCTCAACTTTAGTATGTCCAAAAGCTACACTTCTAATCTCTACCACCTACCTTGGCTTACTGTAACCTCTGCTGTGAGTATTCCTTGGCTCACTTAATTGCAACTTCATATGTCCAGATGCTCAGTCCAAAATCCTTGGAAACATCTATGGTAGACTGTCTGGCCATCATCAGTTCCTTCTCTCCACCCATCAAGAGGTGAAGTCTATGCTCCTCATCTTACATATGGACTGGCCTTGTGACTTGCTTTGATGAATAGAATATGTGACAGATGTGACATTGTACAATTTCCAACCCAGATTTTACAAAGATAGGCAACATCTTCTTCCTTCCTGAACTAAGTCACTATGTGAAATTCTGACTAATCTGAGCCCACTGTGCTGTGATAAAGTCTAAGCTTACTGCAGGGCAAAACCATGTGGAGAAAGATGCTCAGCCACCACAGCTGTTCTAGCTAGCCCCAGCTGAGGTACCAGATATGTAAGTGTAGAAGCCATCTTGGACCCCACACAGAACAGAACCACTAAACTGAACTCAGCTCAGATTGCTGGATATGACAAATAATACATTTTTTAAGCCAGTAAATTTTACGTAGCAGTGGAAAATAATATCCTTGACTCTGTACTTTCTCTTACAGTCCACATTCAATCTGTCAGTAAGTCTGTTGGCTCTCTTTCAAAATATATCCATAACATAACCATTGTTTTCATCTCAGATGCTACCACTTCATCTGAGTCACCAAAATCTCCTGCCTGTTTTCCCATGTTCCTCCCTCATTCTTTTATAACCTGTTCTCAACATAAAGCTAAAGTGACCCTTTAAAATTTAGGTCCTGTCATGGTACTCCTTTGCTTAAAACCTTCCAAAGACCCTCCTTTTCACTCAGAGTAAAAGCCAAAGAACTGCAATGGTCTACAAGGCTTTACATGACTTGGTGCCCCCCATTAAATCTCTACCATTTGCTTGGGGAAAATTGGCCTCCTTGCTTTTTCTTAACCACATGGGTATGTTTTTGCTTTAGGGCCTTCGTGCTGCTAGTTGCTCTGCACAGGACACTTTTCTCCCAGGTAAAACCTTACCTGCTTATCACCTCCTTCAAATCTTTCCTCAAATGTTACCTTCTCAGCTAGGTCTTCATGGACCACCCTATTGCAAATTGCAACACTTATCCCCTTCCCACTCCTTTATACCTCTTTCCTTGCTTTACATTTTCTTTAACACCTACCTTCTAACTTATGGTTAATTTCATTGTTTATTTTTGTTTATTATCACTTACCCCACACTTGAAGACCAGGTCAGGATTCTTACACATTTGGTTAGCTGATATATTCTCAGTTCCCAGAACAAACTCCAGTAGGTGTTTTGTTAATTACTTGATGAATGATTGTATCAGTGAATCTGTGTTTTCTTCTCCTCCATTAAACCCACTAAGTGTCTCTAATATAGGCTGCATTTGGTCAATCTCTGAACCAGCTCTGTTTATAGAGGCTTAGAGATAAGTCATTCTTCGAGGCTTGAGATTTTGTGGTCCATTCAAAATTGCTGGGATCAGAAATTCTTCTCCAAGTCTCCATCATTCTACCATATACTCTTAGGGCTGACCCCATGTGAAATTCTTATTTTGTCTTTCATCTCTCTCTGACTCTCTCTCTCTCTCTGTCTCTGTCTCTATCATTTTGAGTTGTGGCTAACATTTGCTTTCTCTCTTGGCTCCTAATAAATTCTAGTGGTGCTATCTCAAGATCCATCATGGAGACCAGCTGACTGGGTTGTGCAGTTGCCTTCCCAGACTTTTTCAGTCAATATCCCAGGACTGGAGTTTTGTTCTGGATCTGGGTCTATGCCCAATACTCATAACTTGGCCACTGGATGACAACTCTCTCTGGCCAGACTGAGTATACAATATCTGTCTGATAACTGCCTTCCCACATTATTCTCATCTATACACAAAGCTATTTTTTCTTGCTTTTTATTTCTTCAGCATTATATTACAAAAATCTATGTTTGATTTTTCAGTTAAAATCGATGCCTGGTATTACTTATTTCTTTCACAGTATCTTTATGGGTTTTTTTCATGCCACATATTTCAACATTTTTACACTCAATTTAGTTTGTATTTTCAAATACTAATCATATAATATTTCTTTTCTCAACCTTCTAAACATGGGATGTGCTATATTGAGTGTACATAATAAAGAGTAAAGAAAATGAGAAAAACAAAGTCTTCAGCAAATCAAGCAATTAGAAGTTACAGTTCTACTTAAGTTCTTCTAGAATTGTCACAATATCATAATAATGCCTTCACCCTGATGTTGTGGATAATGTTAGTAAGAATAGCACTTAAGGTGCCTGTAACAGTTGCTAGGCAATCCAACTCAAAATGCTATTTCACACATGATTATCTGTATTTTATGGGTCATCCTCTGCTTCCTTTTCAAACTTAGCTATTGGTTGGTGTATCATTTTCTTAAAAGTACATCCTGATACATTAACTGTACCCAGACTCATTATGACTAGCTGTCCTGCAATGATAGATTCTCTCTGTTAAGAGTCAGGAACACAAAACCTCTGCCTTCTCTTTCTGTCATATACTACACACTGCACACTGAGGCTATAACCTGCGCTTTATTCAAAACTATTCTGTTACTATTTGTAGCTCACTACACTATGCCCTTTTAAAGCAGCAGCAACAGCAGCAAAATGGCTGAAATACAGCTTTAAGTACAAGGGGACAGTTATTGTCAGGCAAGCACCATTGTCTTACTACTGGCTCACTAATCTGTAGTCAGAAGAACTGCCATCCCCATGCATTCATGATTAGTTATTTTATTGCATCACTTTAAGGGCTCATAAAGTTTGACTTTTTTGTTTTTGAAGATCAGATGACTTCAGCTGCTCTCCCCCCTGCACCCTGCTCCTTCCACTCCTCTCTGCACTGTGCACTCCTAATCCTGCAGTTAGCCCTGGCAGGGACCACTTCTCCATGTAGGGCTGTTGGCCTGAGTTGAACTGTAAGACAAATGTTAATGAAGTTGCCCTTTTAGAAAATTAACATTTTAATAACCATGATGACTAAGAGTCTAGTTCTAAAGATGAAGGGCTGTATCTGTTTAACTGGTTTTACACAACACTGAACACAAAATTCCTCATTCTTGCCTGCATGAGTGCTTTTGTGTTTATTATCTACCACTGGTAAAATCTGCTTTTAAAATCTGTTTCTCTCTCTTTTTGGTTAGAAAATTCTCATTAAAGAAAATTTGCATTAGGTACTAAAGTTGCAATAAAAATATCCATATCCTCACTGTCCAAAGACAATTACAGCTAATATATTGACCTCTATTTTTTTCTCTGCATATATTTGTTTCATTTGTACGTAGTTTTGTTTTTCTGTTTCTATAATACATACTGTTTATGTAATTAGATACTATTATATATGCTGTGTATATAATTTTGCTTTATTTTTCTACTCATATCTTAAATCTTTTCTCTTGTAGCTTGAGTACCTTGTGAACATTCCATCTACTGGATGTGTCATATCCATTACTGCATAATATTTTGGTCGAATCAGATTACTCAATATTATAAATAAAACTGCAAAGAACATCTGGGAATAATTTCTTTTTTTTTTTTTACATTTTTAAATATTTGGGATTATTTACTTAGACATACTTCCAGAAATCGAATTACTTAGTCAAAAGATATGAATATTTTAAGATACTGGATAGCGTTTGAAGGAATAAAGACATAAACTTTATAATGAAGTACCTATGCCTTACTTTACTCTCTGCATTAGAAAGTAAATAGCAAGATCCGAGAATGTTAGAAATGGGAATAAAGTAAGAAATGATTTAATGATTCCTTCATGTTATTATGAGAAAACTGGGCTTAAAAGAGGTTAGATTGCTTATAATTACATAGGTGGCATGGGCAGGTAGTAGCAGACACAGGACGTGGTTGCAGGTTTCCAAACTTCCAATTCAGTGCACCTTCTCATGACCACTAATATCTTTTCAGACTGAGTAATTGTGAAAAATAAGTGGAGATTTTGCTGGAGAGAAGATATTTCAAACAAATACTAAAGTGCAAACTATACAGCAGCTCAGTTTCATTTGCAATGTAATGTTCTTAACTCAGAACAAGCTCCTTGTCCTTTGATTCCAGCACAGAATAAACATACATGAAATACATTTCAATACTTCAATTTGGAAGGATATCCCCCAGTGCTCTATTCTGATATTTAACAATACCAATAGGATGAATTATCAATCATGTCATCATTCCACTAGAAAGGAATTTTGAAAGTTTAATAGAGTCAATTAATTTCCAAAAAGATGAATTTTTGTTCAAAGTATTTATCATACACAGCTGACTGATAATCTGGTGAGACTATGTTGCATTTTTTGCCCTCATCTGTCTAGATATCAAAAAAGGAAGCATTTGTTTTTTAGTACTTAACTCAGTCAGAAGAATTATTCTTGCAAAGGCATCAAAAGTTTTATGTAATTTTTACAAGAAAATTGTGGACTATTTTCTAATTAATATATTTAAAGCCAACCAAAGTTTATAACAAACTTATAAACTTCACTTTTTTATTGTGCAGAACCTGTTTATAATTAAAACTTCAGAATAAATCTTTCTATAAATCAACATTTTCTATTACCTTACAATTTGTGATATTTTCAAACTTTAATTGACCAGGGGAAAATACTTTTTTATAAAGTATTTTTTTATAAGATACTTTTTTATAAAGATGGTAAAATTAGTTAATTTTATAAAATAGCCATATGTGGTTTAAAAAAACAATGATATTGCAAAGGTGAGACAATATGATAGAGGAAAAGGAGCTATTTAATTTCTCACTAATCCAATCACATCCATCTATATTATACATATTCATTTTATCCTCTCCTCTCCTCATTTTGTATGGGCTCAGACATTCCTCTACATCATGGCACTTTTCTTCTTACTTTTTTTCCAGTTGTTAGAAAATAAGCAGTCAGACTGGTCATAAAGCATCCTCCTATCTGTGATGGGAATGTTACAGAAGCCCTGGTGCTTCAGAGGAACAGTCAGTGGGGCAGTACAAAGGTTAACCTCTGGGGCAGGAGTGTAATAAAAGGAGCTTTCCATCAGTCTAACACAAGCCAGTCCTTAATTATCACTCTCAATTGTACTTTAAAAAATTGAGACAAAAACCTAAGAACTTAAAACTTAATACTTCCTCTTGAAAATAAGGGAAAAGATTTCCCTCCCCTCCTTTTGAGCATTTACTTTAGAAAACTTGTCATTGTAAGGACTTTCTTCTTTCTTTGAAATGTATATAAATTATTTTGAAGATTAGATAAGGCTTTATGACCTAGACGTGTCTATTCTCTAGGACCCAGGAGCCATCTCTTTGAAATTTAAGTATCAAGGGAGATAGCATGCCTATCTCCCCATTTCTGTGGGAAGGTAGGAGCCTAATTTAGGTGTTCCAAGGTGTGAAACTACTACCTGTCACAAAGATATGAGAAGGTTAATTTTCCTCCGGATAAGTCCAACTACCAATTGGTTAACACAGATGGTCACCCTAATTACCTGGTGGAATTACAATGAACTATGCATGATGAATGGTGCTATCAGGCCTCTTACTTGAGAAATAGTTATGGTATATCCTGAGAACATGTATGAAATGGGTTATAGCTGTTTCAGGATATAAAAGAGTGAGATTTCTTTCTGTTTTTGTAATCTCTTAGTGGATTACCTGTGATGTGTATGGCATTCTGGATTAATGCTTATTCAATAATAAGTGCTTTCTTTCTCTACTAATTTTGTGCAGAGGATTTCTGGGTTTGGAGAAGATTTTGTTTTTAATTATATTAAAAACAGTGTAAAGAGAGGGTACCACTCCCACCGTAAAATTTTTTTAGACTTTAATTTGATTTGTTTAAAAAATAGGACTTTAGACATATTTCTTTTTTTTTTCATGCTCCCTTCCATGTAATCTTGTGGAATGGGCAACATATCCTGGAATTTTTAATTTATGTATAGATTGAGAAGATGGAAATGATATGAGTCCTTTTGGGCAAAAGAGGAATAAACTAACTCTTCAAAAATAAACACAAACAACTTAGATTAGAAGCTCAGGACCTTAAATTCTCTACCAAGGGCTATCTTAAAATAACAGGTTACTGTAATGATCAAAAAAATAAAAGAATGAAAACATATGAAATCAGCACTGATAGTGAAGACACTCCATCTTGTGACCAAGCAAGATGTCTTTTGGAAGGTAAAATCCAGAAAGCACCTTCCTCCCAGGCAGGGAGCACTTCCCCAGTGACCCAGCCATGAGAGATTCTCACCATCCTCCTATGCTCTGGTGGGGACCAGCAGTGTTACTGTCAGTGCTCTAACACCCCATCATGAAAGCATGAAAAACACAGAGTGAGACACAGGGAATATATAACACAAAGACAATAACACCTGAGTCCTCTTGATGAGGAGGCTTTGATTCAACAGAAAACCCCGTT
The DNA here is from genome assembly GCF_028023285.1 of Balaenoptera ricei. Classification (NCBI taxonomy): domain Eukaryota; kingdom Metazoa; phylum Chordata; class Mammalia; order Artiodactyla; family Balaenopteridae; genus Balaenoptera; species Balaenoptera ricei. The sequence goes on from NC_082655.1 coordinate 54,815,746, forward strand.
TTCACAAATGAAAGAAAGCAACTATTTCATGACAGGCAGGAGCTTCTAAAGTATAGTAAAACTACCAGCTAGCAGAAAAAAGTTGTGTGTCTTAATCTACACCTGCCAACTGTGAGGATTAGGTGAAATTTCAGCGCTTTCTCTCCCATGCTAGGTTTATCATTCCTTTTCCATTTCTCCCAATTACAGAGGAAGACTATTAAGTAACAGGTCAAGAGATCCCTGTGTGAAAGGTCATAAACATCTAAGCATGGTCTTTTTTCTTCCAGTCTCTGGGGCTGGGTAGACAAGAAAACCAAGGGCTCAGCCCTCTCCTCCCAGCATGCAGCTATGTGGGTGATTTGAGCCGGGGCTGCTCTACAGATCTAGCCATCTTGGGACATCATTCTTTCTGAGTTTCATGCAGTTTGTCCCAGGATGGTAAATTGCTTTGGGAGAAGCAGAAAGAAAGACTGTGTGGCTTGTTCTACTGCAGTTTATCCTTGGCTTTTGCTGAGAGACTTCATAATAAAACTCCCATTAGCTTAAAAATATTGTGTGTGTGTGTGTGTGTGTGTGCATGTGTGTGTATTGTATAACTGCTACTGAGGGTGGTATCTACTATGCTGTTTAGATGATTACATATGCGATTAATAATTCTCTCAGAAGAGAAAATTAGGGAAAAAATAGTTTCTCATCACAGATGGGAGTACTCTCTTTTAATAGATGATCACGTAAATTATCATGTACCCTCTTTTTGCACTGACTGCTAGGAATCTCATGGATAAGTTTGATGCCCAATTTTAATACTTTATTATTACATATATTTTCTAAGTATAATTTGCCTGATCCTACCCACCCACCCCACTCCTAACTCATATCTTGTTCTTGGCTCTTACCTCTTCTTAAAATTTGTTGTATTGTTTTGCTTCCTTTGATTTTATCATAAATTGCCTCAAATCAAACAAATAGAACTGTAATGTTTCAAAAAGCCTTAAAGATGAATTCTCTGCACCAAGGACTGTACCATCCAGTCTCCTTATACCAGTACCATATTCTTTCTATATGCAAGAAAATATTCATGGATATTTATGCATTAAAAACATAACAGAAGACTGCAAATAGGTCATCCTTTAACCTAGCAGAGAATTGCCTGCAGCAGAACTATTTTAATGGGTATTGTGTCAGCATTTCTTTTACACATTTCACATTAAAAGGTTTATAAATTACATTCACTTAGTATTGAAATATGAGGTATATACTATAAGTAAGTGTGATCTTTTTTTTTTTTTTTAAGTCTCCTCTTTAGGCAGTTATAAGAAACATTAACCTGTTTAGTTAACGGTGCAAATTTTAGCAACATTATCATAGCTCACAGCTCGTTTTAAGTAACTTCTTAGAATACTTTATTATAGACCTTTTCTTTGAATCATCATAATAATGAGAATAACTAAAACATGGAAAACATCTGTAACAGTTCCAGGCTCCTTAAACACATATCATCTTTCAGGAAACTTTTCTTCTTCCTTTATGCAGCTGGAAAAGCTAAGGAATAAGAGATCCAATTCGAACCACTGGTGAAGCTTTGCCAGTTTTAGGATCCAGGCCACTTAACCCTCTCTTCATCAAGCATATGCACAATATTGAAGCATCCACAAAGTGAATGTTTGGAACCTTTTCTGCTTCAGCAGCATTTTATGTTTGCTTGGGAAGTGTGAATTAAAGAGAAGACATCCTCAGTTACCCAGATATATGGATGTTCAGCTTTGAGTTTTAGAAGTAAACACTGTTTTGTGTGTATTTTCTCTTGTGGATATTGGCAACTACACTTTTCATGACAGTAAGTTCGTTGCCCAGGAAAGATTGGATAAGGAGCAAAAAAGAGATCGCAGTTGCTACACAGATCCAGCAACAACTGAATTTTAAGTTGAACCTTGTAGGCATGTCAGTGCTGGGCTTGTATACATTTCAGGACAGGGGGTAGTGCAGTACATTTCAGTGCAGGGGGTAGGAGTACATTTCCCTGTCCTCCTCACAGTCCATTTAAAAACCACAGAGCCCATTCCTAGATGGCTTCCTGCGTGAGCTCACCTGACTAGGCAGATGAAATGGATGACTTTACCGGTGCAAAGGGAGGCACTGACACGGGAAGGATTAAACTTCTGAAAGTGAAGGTGTATTATCCTTGACATTATAAAAGAAGACGTAAATAAAATAATAACAATCAATAGCTAATTGGTAAACTTTCTCAGCAAACAGAGCAAGTTAATGCAGTGGAGATGTCCCGGCCATTTTTCCTCCATAATGATATTTGGTATTTAGCATTAGCTGAAATTAGCTTCTATGGCTTTCATTTCTATTGTCAAGGTTCTATGAGACACTGTGGGTCACCTGAGGGTCCCCCTTTCCCATGATGTGCCAGAGTTACCATGAAGGATGAAAATAGAACTCATGTAGGTCAAGTGGTAAACAAATTACCAGAGATATTTTGCTGTAGAGTCACCTTACTCGGCTCACACTCTGCAAGTTTTTTGGTCATTGACATTCCTATAATGTAACCCGCATTCATGGCTATCACCTCTAATTGTGGTGATCTTAAAATGGTAATACTATAGGTTACCTTGTGACAATCTTAAGGAGTCTCAAAGGTACTTGCATTGGCAATCCTGATTCCCATGGTCATCTCTGTGAGGTGAGAAGGTTGCTATGAAAAACAACTGTATACAGCAATAAAACCATGTTTGGGAATAACATCTAGTAATATCCATGAAATGAGTGGGATGAAACTTGATGTTTTATGTGTCTTACTGAGCTGTGCTCCCTGTGACCCAGAGGGCTTCCTCTTGGTGTTAAAACCTGTGCTGTTCAGCTCTGATAAATAATATCTGTGTGCTCTCGTTGTCAGCTTTATTCACATCAGAGAGGAAAGGTCTGTCTCCTTTGCAAGCAGAAGCAAAACCATCATACAGTTATTCTGATTTAACAATTGTTTATCATTAATTGGAACTTGGCATGCTGGGAAACTCACTTTATTTCACAGCACCATAGACACTGTGTAATGTACATAGCACATTTGAAGCAGCAATTTATGAAAAGTTACAATATTCTTTCTAGAGAATGGATTTGCTATTCACCATTAGGACTAGGTCCAATATTTATGGAATGTTCACAAATGATTAATTATGTGTCATTTACAAATAGCCTCTAATAGGAGACATTTTTATTATAAGTGCTATTTTAATGAATTGTCTGTCTCTATGGATTCATGTGCAAGACTGCAATAATTTCTTTTTACTTCCTTCCGCCAACCCCAAGCCTGACCCTGCTGCTGCTCATCATGCCTTTCCTATTTATTTGGCAGAATCATGTGAGCATTCCCCTAGAAACCTTGGACATATCTGTGACTCTCACTTATACCCCATTTCCAGTCACTCGTCATATCCAAATGGATTCTTGTTGCCTGCAGAATAAAAGCCAAATGTCCTTAGTCTGATAAGCAGCCAGATAAGGATGCTGACAGCCTGAGCCACCATAACATGGTAGTCCAAGTGCTCTATCCTAGCTCTCACCATGAGATGCTCATCTTCATCTCTGTGTCTGTGTCCCTGCGAATGTTCTCTGGATGGCATGCCCTTCTTCCCCTTTGTCTGCAGAGTGAATGCCTGCTTGTTCAGAAGTTGGCTCTAGAGGCATCCAGACTTTTCACTCCCTGTCCACCAGGCAGAATCTATAACTCTCTCATTTATTTCCTTATAGAAATGTATGCATACTTCATTTATGTTCCTTATTTATATGTATATCTAACTCATGTATAAGATATTAATATATTGAAGCTTTACTCAGTTTTTAAAAAATTGTGTCTATGTGTATGTATGTTTGGGATGTTATTCCCAAACATGGTTTTATTGCTGTGTATAAAAATCTTCTATGTGTACCATGTTAACTTAGCACATGACAAAATCTTAGGGAAGGTTGTTTGGCTAAACTGAAAATCCTGTTAAAAGAAGTAACAAATCAAAGCAATGCCTCAGTGAATATTCTATGTAAATACTACATTGTGATTGATGATGCAGGTAAAATAGACATAAATGAAGAAGAAAGTCTGATAGCAGATCACTGATATCCCTAATAGAGTAAATAGATATAGAGACATAGTAGTTTAGGGCACAAGGTAGATCAGAGGTTACCTATAACCATAAAAATAGTTTACTTTTATTTTATTATGCTCTCTCCTTGCCCTTCAGCCTTGGCATTTTCTGTGCCATTTATCTAGAAGAACAGCCACCTTAGTGTTTAGACCACAGTAGACTCACAATGAATATGTCTTGTATGAAAGAATGAATGAATGAACAAATGAAATTGTTCCAGCTCTTTCATTTTACAGATAAGGAAACAGACCCAAAGATGTAAAAAATAGGAAAGCAGAAACCACCTTTTCAAGCTGCTACTATATTCCCCACAATGAGCTAAGTGCTTTCATCTCAATTATTCCATTTTACAGTATCAAGAAAAAGTATACAACTATTATGTTAGATAAAGAACTTGAAGCTCAAAACCTGTGCCCTATGATCACACAGATTGGTGGTAACTCTTGTTCTTATACTATGTACAGTGTGCAGGCTTTCTTTTGCCACCGCTGGCATGATAATCCTGGACAGAAACATAATTGATTATTGGTTTTGGTGGGCAGGATCTCTGCTTTTTAGAATCTGCATTGTTTAGATGGTAGCAGTAAATATGGGGAGTTGTGATCAAGTGGCAAGATCTTTAGAGTTGAAAGCTGAAAACCAGTGTTCAGTTCCTAATCTTGTTACCTTTCTTTGGGCAAATCCTTTATTGTCTTGGAAACTTAGTTTTCTCATCTATAAAGCAAGGCACATAATACCAACCTTGTGGAGTTCTGTGGTGAACAGATGAATAATGACTATGAAAACACATTTTGTCTACATAAAAATAAAGTATTATTATTATTAAGCTTATGTAAGAATGAGAGCATGTGTATGAAAGGGCTTTCTAGGCTGCACGTTCACTCTCTTTTGTTCCCTCTGTTATCGTTTTGCAATTTCATAATATCCCAGCCTTCTTTTGTGCAAACAGATGAAAATAGGATAAATAAATATTTCCCCACTAATGTGATTTGTATACAATATATCAGATTTAAATAAACTTCTGCTTCTAATTCTTCTGAATTCACAATTCAGCAAAACTTAGTAATAGAGAAATAACAGTTAAAAAGACATTTGTTTCTTGTCATAAGCTTCTATTCTTGTAAGTAAATCAAAACACTCCAAGAACAGGGAAAATACAAAAATTAACATCATCACACAGACAGTGGTAGCTCTTTGATGAGAATAAAAGCCACTGACAGCTTCTTCTGGTAATCATTGAAATTATGACTTTTCAAACATTCTGCATTAGCTGCAGCTCTATGCATACATTTTAAAATCAATCTGATCAAAAATTATCTTCATTTCTCAGCTTTTTAAACATTGTCTTTTTTACCTCCAACAAGTTACAGAAAGCATCATTTGCCTTTTGTTGATGACTTCATCTCTGACCTTTAACATCAATACTGCCTTATGACCAATTATCAACAATTGTTATGTTCTGTAGCTTTCCCTTTTTATATAAAAATTTTTATTAAAATTAAATAAATGTACACAGCCAAAGTGAAAACAGCAATTAAGATATATTTCCAATGTATTTTTTAAGATCGTTGATGGTCATACATTAGAGAATCCTGGGACATTAGGCTTGAAAAGGACCTTAGAACTCATCTAGTTCTGACCCTTTTATTTTATAGACCGAGAAATGAAGCTGTGAGTGGCTGAAAAGGAGATTTTCTAATTTTCTGAGAACAAAGACAAGGAAACAGCTCCAAACTATCTTTTGAGCACTCTTCTTGCTATACTATATCAGAATATAATCAATTTTGATATGTATAACTCAATTCTCCTTTATCCAAGTGACATCAGGAAAAAGGGGGCCTTGCTCAGCACTTACATTAGCTTTTTGGATGTGGACGCTGACAGAATGAAGATTACGTATCTGGGACAGGACCAAATAAATTGGATGATAGGAGATCTCAATAGCCTGGAACAATTGGCTAAGTCTAACAAAAGGGAATTTAACAGAGAGAGATGCAAATTCAGCACTTAGATTACAAAAACCAATGGCAAAACTACATGAAGTGGGACATATGGCTTAGCGGCAGAGCACTGGTTTTTTTTTTTAAGTGGCCATTTTTAAAGGAACCAAAATTTCTATGAGTTTAATCTTAACGTCTTCTCCAAATCAACCGAATTTTCCGTAACCTAATAGAAGTATATATAGAACAATAAACATGCTAAGTATAGTCTACTCCGTCTACCTGGAATTGAGATTATAGGCATACACACTGATAAATTGGGGCATGTAGAGGAGAAAGACCAGAGTGTTAAGTTGACTCATATCCAAATATATGAGGAAAGTTTAAAGGAATTGTTAATGTCTCTCTAGAAAAGAGAAGGATTGTATTTGTTTTTTGGTGAAATGGAGGTGAAATGAACATGTCCTTTGTAACAAAGAGGCTGAATGATCTGTTGGAAAGAATTCAGGGCATGGCATCAGAAAGCATGAGTTTGAGTATTGGCACAATCATTTACCAGTGGTGTGACCTAGGAAAGATCTCTAAGAAACTGCATATCAGCTTCTTGATCTATAAGATGAGAGTAACAATATCTACATTGCAGGATTGCTGTGAAAATTAAATTAAATTAAATAACATATGTAAAATATATGTAGTACATGGCATGCAGAAGTTAACAAATATTAACCTTTGCACCACTTGTTAGGTAGAGTCATGAGAGATTTTTATTAGATTTTATTAGAGGAATATCTTGTAGAAGGGTTGTTTAAGCAAAGATGAAAAGGTTAGGCAAGATCGCTGCCAATGCTGCTTGATATATTTATATGTTGGCCACCAGCATTTTGTTGTACTTTATGCCAGTTAGAAGTGCTCTTCAAAATATTTGATTCCTTATAGGTTATATTGCCTTTTAAAGTTGCAAGAATTTTTCACTACTACATATCATAAAATAGTGTTTGCTTACTTACCTATAAAGTGCAGAAAGGGGCCTCTTATTTCCAGGTTTTGGTCTGTATGGTTTGGGTTCTCCTGCCATGTTGATATCTGAAAGCATAAAATAAAATAGCACTGATTAAGAAAATATTAAAACTTTTGAGAAAAGTAAATCATGAAGTTGTATTTTTATTTTTGTCATTTGTCTATGCAAATGTTATATGCCATTCATTCATTCACAAGTATTTATTGAGCAGCTCCTCTAGGTCAGGCACTGTTTGAGATACATCATGCACCAAACAGGTTAGATCCATGCCCTCGTGGGACTTATCTTCTATGGGGAGGGGGCTTGAGAGATAGTTATTAAAACACAATCAAAACAAATAAGAAAGCTATATAACATATCTGAAGGTGAAAAGTACTACAGAAAAAAATGTTGAACAACGTGGGGGGTCAGGAATTCTTACTAAAAATAGAAAGAGTGAGAGACAGAGAGAGAGAATGAGATATCCTACTGATTTGGAGTTTTGCCAGGAACATCTCAGTTTGTATAGACATTTTTGTGGAATAAAGCTTTGTTCCTAAGAGGAATTGTTATATTTTCTTTGATGATATCTTCTCCGAGTGTTAGAAGAGTGGAACTGTAAAGCATACCAGGTTTACTGAGGAAAAAACAAAATGCTCTCAGCAACTGGAATGTGTAGTTACAGAGTTCTGGGGTGATCAGAAGGAATAAAGAGCACATCTCTTGTCTTCATGAACTAAAACTATAATAAAGCCTCTAAGATGAGACAAGAAGATGCTTAAGTACATGACAAAAGAGTAGTTGCAAATAATTGACCAATCTTAATCTTAAAAAAAAAAAAATGTGTAAAACTGTTATGAGGTTGGGCGGTAAAGGTTTGGGAAATGACATAAACAATTTGATTTAATAAGGTTAAAATTTTAAGAGGATGATAAAAATGAAAATCTAAAGGAGATGAACTTCTAGAAAACTTTGAAAGAAGTGAGAGACATTATTCTGACAGAAAAGAAAGGCAAAGTTCTATTTCTTGTACAGGGGACTAAATATGCTGTTTGGGGATGGATGAGCCACCCGTCAGTAAAAACAACCAAAATGTCTAGATGAAATACAATGTCATCTCTTTTTAATTTAATTTTTATTGGTGTATAGTTGATTAACAATGTTATGTTAGTTTCTGCTGTACAGTAAAGTGAATCAATTATACATATATACATATCCACTCTTTTTGGATTCTATTCCCATATAAGTCATTATAGAGTATTGAGTAGAGTTCCCTGTGCTATACAGTAGGTTCTTGTTAGTCATCTTTTATAAATAATAGCGTGTATATGTCAATCCCAATCTGCCAATTTATCTCTCCCCCCCTTCCCCCTTGGTAACCATAAGTTTGTTTTCTATGTCTGTGACTCTATTTATGTTTTGTAAATAGGTTCATTTGTACCATATTTTTTAGATTCTGCATATAAGCAATATCATATATTTGTCTTTGTCTGACTTACTTTACTCAGTATGACAGTCTCTAAGTCCAGCCATGTTGCTGCAAATGGCATAATACATCTCTTTTAAAAAACACATTGGGCTAACAGGAAAGTAAGGCATTCACGGAAGCCTACATCTGAGTGGACATAGCAAGTCAGATGGAAATGGAACACTGAACCTGGCTTGGTCTTTGAAGACATTTGTAGAAGCCAGAACTTGAGCTTTAGTTTTCATTTCCTTGTGGATCAGAGGGGACAAGAGACAGTGCCCACACTAAAGGATAGGAAACACATACTCATCTAATTCAACATCCATATGTGGGAAAATCCTTAACTAAGAAGAGAAGGAAACTTCTTTCACCTCCCAAAGAGTATCTATATAAAATCCATAGTAAATAGCATACTTAATAGTAAGACACGGGGTACATTTCCTTTAAGATCAAGGGATTTAAAAGCCACATAGCACAGGGAGATCAGCCAGGTGCTTTATGTACACCTAGAGGGATGGGATAGTGAGGGTGGGAGGGAGACACAAGAGGGAGGAGATATGGGGATATATGTACACGTATAGCTGATTCACTTTGTTATACAGCAGAAACTAACACACCATTGTAAAGCAATTATACTCCAATAAAGATGTTAAAAAAAAAAAAGGCATTCACTATCACCAACTCTATATAACATTGTACTGGATATTGTAGTCAGTGAAGTAAGACAGGAAAACAACATCAGAAATGGGAAAGAAGAAATGAAACTGTCATAATTGCTGATAATATGTGGGTCCACATAAAAACTCCAAAGCATCCACAAATTACTACAGTTAATAAGAGAGTTTAGTAAGTTTGTTGGAGTTAAAGCCAATATACAAAATTTAATTGCATATCTCTACATAGCAATACGTATTTAAGTATATAATTTAAAAAGATGCCATTTATATAGCATAAAAGTAAAGTACCTAGGGATAAATACATTATAAAATTTGAAAGATGTTTATGGAGAAAATTATAAAACTGTTTATGGAGATTTTACAGTTACCTTACATACAAAGAGAAATTGGAATACTTGATATAATAAATATTTCATTTCTCCCCAAGTTGATTTATTGATTCTGTGTACTTTCAATAAAATCCCCAAATACTCTTTTTGTGTCTGTGTGGACTTTAACAAGTTGATTCTAAAATTTACATGATAGAGCAAAACATCAAAATAGCCATGATATACATGAGGAAAAAAAATTGGCAAACTTGCCTTATCAAGATTTATTTTTAGCTGTAGTAATTAAGACTACGGTTTTGGTACAAAGAAAATGAACCAATGGAACTGAGTACAGAACCCCTCAACTGATATACACATATATGGATGCTTGAATTATGATAAAGCTGGCACAGCAGATCAATGGGTAAAAGCTAGATTGCAACGACACATATGAAATTGGACCTCTAACTTACATCACACAGAAAAATAAATTACTTATTAGATTAAAAACCTAAATGTGAGAGGCAAAAATATAAAACTTTTAGGAGGAAATATAGTAGAATATATTTATGAGATCAGAGTATGGAAGGATAATCTTACACAAGACATAAAAAGCACTAGCCTTAGAATATAAGAATGGTAAATTCTATTACAGTAAAATTAAGAATTTCTGCCCATCCAAAGTCACATAAAAAAAATGAAAAGAAAAGGCACAAATTGGATGAAGGAATCCTTGACAAATGATTTTTTTTTTTTTGGAATATATATTCATTCATCTAATAGGAAACAGAGACAAACCACCAAATAGGAAATTGGGCAAAAACTAGTAAAGGCACTTTACAGAAGGCGAAATATGAATGCTGAATAAACACATGAAAAGATTCTCAATCTCAGTAGTAATGGTAAGTGCAAATGAAAACACTATGATGTACAACTGATACCCATTGGATTTACAACAATTTACAAAGTCTGACAATATCATGAGTTGGTGAGGTTTTGGTGAGCAACTCTTAACATTGAACTTTTTGGTCAGCTACAGAGAGACCTCCTGAGACTTTCTTCCCTGATTGTCCTGGCACTGTGCAAGTCACCCACAGGCAAGACAAGAGGAAGAATGACCAAGGTTGAATTTTCTGTCACTCTCACAAGATAGGGACTTTGGAGTAAAATGTTGAGATACAAAAAGTTAAGTGTTATTTCCTAAATTCCTGAGTTTGCATACAGATTCATACTAAATACTAATATTTAGAAATCTTATACTATCCTCAAGAAAGGATGTAAGTTTAATCATTCTTAGCAAATTCTTTTGAGATGGGCCAAAAAAATCCTAGTTAAATTCCTACTTGTTATGCAGAAATACCTATAGATGTACCTATATACCAAGCTGGTGGACTCTATTATTTGAGTATTAGAATCATATTCTCATAGAGGGGGTTGGTAAAACTAGATGAGCACCATCTAGTTGAGAAAGAAGTCTCTTGAAGAGTTTCTGTTTGGGTTTGAGACAGGCTGGGAGCTGGGACACTTTGCTGCAGTGCTGCAATATTTGCACCTGGACAAACGTCTCCTCAAGCAACAAAATACAAAGAAACTATAAGAGACTAAAAATAACTACACGCAAGTGCAATTAGGGCAAACTCTGGACAACAAGACACAAAAGAGACCTAAAAGACCAAAAAGACCAACTGCCACTTCTGGAGAGCCGGAAGCAAAAGCAGGGCATCAGGAGCAAAAACAGGGTACTGCACGTGCCCTTGAACACGACATAAAGAAAGGAGTGGGCAAACCCCCTAAGCCACCCCTCTGGCCTGAACCCTGGACACACCCCTACCTTCACCCCATATAAGTAACCAGCTCACCCCACCCCACTCCCTCCCCAACCCATCCCTACCCCAGGCAAGCGAGCAAGCAAGGGAACCTGTTTGTTCTTTCTCCTCCCCTGCTGCAGCAGGAGGCCCAATAAAGCTTTGCCTGAATTTCTTGTCTGGCCTCTGATCAAATTCTATTGATTAAAGAGGTCAAGAACCCTGTTTGGTAACAGGTTCACTAGATATCACCCCTGTGTAGAGGAACTCCCCCAACTCTGTCCAGGCATAGGAATACAGCAGAAGGGACCTAAAGCTTTACCCATGACTAGGAGATGACTGGAGACAGCAGACCTCCACATGGAGGGAGATGAGGTATTTGCATTTTCTCATATGACATTATGAGCTTCTGTAAGAACCAACCATGAGGCTTATAGGACAGACCCTGTATCTATTTTGAAGTTTCAATATTTCAAGTGAGCATGAAAAAGTATGAGGGAAAAATGAAAATGTACTCAAATTATCCTTCTAATATTAAATTTCAGATTCAAATAATTGAAAAATATCCTGTTGGGCTACTATCTTTTCACAGTAAATTACTTAAAGTATATTAAATGCACTAACATTTAATCAATTTTCTTTTCTTCTTTATTTTTAAACTAAATAAGTGAAGTCAATACCATGATAGAAATAACTATAAAGTCACAGAAATGAAAAAAAGTCAATGAGCTGAACCTATTCTGATTTGAGGTAAATGAGATGAGGTAAGTGGAGACAGGTACTGTTCCAAAGCATCACCCTTGCAAAGGATACCCAACACATGCAAATATATTTATTTGACCAATTCTTGTTAGGGTACTACTAAAGATGATAGTAAAAGCATTCAATTATTTTGTGCTTTTGACTCTTGGGAAGATACCGCCAATTCTACACCTAAACAGACGTGACTCTCCCTCTTTGCACTCGCATTTTACTTCACTACATCATTCCCACAGCAATGACTACTGAGTGTTTGTTCCCTTTGACTCTGGACTTCTAAAAGGCAGTCATAACTTCACGCAACGTCTTATGCCTTTTAGTTAGCATCCTGCACAGGGCTGTTTATACAGTAGGTGCTCAAGGGATCCATCGGTTAACTAAATTCATACAAGCCAGAAGGTGTGTCCTTGCATGGGTTGTAGTGTGTCCAGCCAAACACACTTTGTCAGAACATTTCCTAAAGTGGTATTTATCTAAACAATGTTTTAGAAGGTGTTAATAAGAATGTTGCCAAATAAATAAGTCACGGTAAAATAAATTTGGTAAAAATGCAATAATGTACCCCTTTCTCAGGTATTTGTAATGCATATTAAAAGAAAAGATTCTGGAAGCAGAAACATTCAGTTATGTTTAACTCAAATGCTTTCATATATATATATATGAAAGAGAGAGAAAGCGAGTATTTTTTGGATAGCACACCTGTTAACATCCAGCAAAACAGAGTGCCCCCAGAACACTGGTTTATGAGATAACCTGAAATGTTTAGAAAAATATTTCACATTTATTTCTTTGCCATGTATTCAATCTGGAATATCCTCTTTTGAAAAGTTAATTTAATGTTTTAAATTACACATCATTTATACTGCTACAATAAACAAATACTTGCTACTTAGCTTTACCACTAATGATCCCTGCTGGCATCTGTTATTTCTAGAGAAATTTAGCCTTGATATTGAAGTGACGTCTAACTTACAGTATAATAAGGTGTCCACATTACCAGTGTTATTTTTTAGATGGAGAAAAAAAAGGAAAAGAAATATTTTTCTAAAGAAATTAATTAAAAATAATATCTTTATTCTTGGGATTTTTTTGTTTTGTTTCCTTCCCCAGGTTTAAATAAAAATTTAAATAATTCAGCTATGGCATATAGACTGCCAGGAAAAGTTATTCATTCTTTTATCCTTCACATTTGGACGATTTAGGGATTCATTACTGTTCCATTGAATAAAAATTCAGGAAATAAAGAAAATAGTCTGTTATGCTTGGCAAGTGAATGCATAAAACCATACATTATCCTAGTATAAGCACCATACCACTAAAAAGTGCTTTTGCAGTTATTATTAGTTTAGATCCTCAGAACAATCCTGTGAAATAAGTAGAACAGGGATCATTATTCCCATGTCACGTATATAGATGTTTGTGATACTGAGAAATTAAATGGCTTTCATAATAATATCATCAGCTCATTTCACTACAGCGGTCTTTATTACTGAGCACAGCCCATGTGCCAGGCACTGAACTAGTAGGATAGGAGATACCCTGCCCCTGCCCTGCAAGAGATGATTGAGAGTTGGACTGGAGCTGTACCAGACTCATGTTCTAGAACTTTCCCTACTATCTCATTGCTTTTAACCAGACTTTGGATGCCACATTTTTTATGCCACTTAAATCTGGTTTGGCTGTGGAAAGCAGCCTGTAAAGTAATATATTCTGAGTCTCCAGCAGTTTTGGCATCATGGGGGAAGATGTATGATTAAAGAAATGCTGTAGGGAGATTTGTCTGGCAGCAGTGGGGGAAACACATTTGACTTTCAACTGAGCTGCTTGAGATTTCTTGGCCATGTAGGTTCACAACCCTGTGGTTTGATAGAGCTACCCAGAAGTGCTTTTACTCTAAGAGAAAAATGCACCAGACTTGGAGAGGCAAGTATATGTTCTAAAATATGACCATTTGAAGCATTTTAAGCCTAAATCTGAGAGTGGAAACAATTTTGCACAAAAGTAAATGGCTTTCTAATCTTGTTGTTTTTCCCTTCACAGAATCAAAGCTAGTTTTAACACTTGAAATATGTCCTTGATAGTATGTTAAAATATTCTCTGTTATGGGAATGAAACTGTAGTCTAATTTCACTGGGCAGTCACTGAATTGTGACCATTTTAATGAGCCTTTGGATGTAGTTTCATAAATTAGTTCTGACACAGCACTATGGCAGACTGGCCTCTGGTTATTAGAATGCTAATGCAAATATCACTTGTTGGCCAGATTCCCATTTGTTACCAGAAAATACTGTAATGCTCCCAGGCTTGGTCTGCAAGGACAAATAAAAATGGAAACTTGAACTTATTACTAATTAAATGGTAAGTCTGATCATTGTATGTGACTTATTTAGATCCAAACTGATTTTTTTCCCAATAGAAACTGAAGTAAAAAAAATGGACATGTATACTTGAATGCCCATTTTTATTTATGTCTATTACATAATGGTTATATTACGAAGAAAATAGAGATGATACAAATCATTCACTTTCACTGATCAAATAATTACTGAACATACAGAATGTGCCAGGTACTGTGCTAAGTATTGGGTAAATAGACATAAATGCTGTTTCTGTTCCCAGGATATCGCAGAGAAAGGTAAACCTGCAGCTAACCATAGTAAATGTGGTGAATGCCACAATAAAGATGTAGACTTTGTACTTCGTGAATGTGCTGCCCTGTCTTCTATTGCTGAGAATGCCCTTAAATGTCCATTGTTGGTAAATGAAGTGGTTTTCTACCAAAACACCAGTTATAATGTTAGCAGTTTCATAAACCCACATCTATCAGCAAACTCTGCAATAAACCTCAGCTTGTTTCTGTTCTTTTTTTTGTTTGTTTAACTTTGTTGTTCCCATTGAAACTTCCATTAGCTAATTGTCAAAATATCTTTGATTTGCCTTGAAGCATAAGTAGCCATGAAACTAGATGAAACTTTGTGGCTTTGGTGCGTGTTTAATAAATGTAGTTTAAAGTAATTTAGCAGAGAACACAAACATATTTTCAAACAGGTGTAAAGCAAAAACCAAATGGTAACAATCATCAAACTGGAATTTACTTAATTCTTAAAACTTTCAACTTGGATGATTTTTTTCTATTATTTTATCTCATATAATCTTGGATAAATTTTTTGAAGAATGCATTTTTATATTCCACGACCATCTCTACAAATCTCCACAAAGGTAAAATGAAGAACAACATGTTTTATTAAGAGATAAAACCTCTAGAAACCAAATGAATAAAATACAAAATTTGGATAAATGTTCCAGCAGCATCATGAATATATTTAGAACCTCGATTAATAATTTTATAAATACATCTAATGATCTATTGACATCAATAGTGGAGACAACTGTTATGATAATTAATATAAAAATACCTAGTGAAAAATAATCTTAGCCATATGTTCATTATAAATGCATAGACTTAACACTATTAATTTCTTTGCATCCCAAGAGTTTATTTAGTTTCATACTTGGGGAAAACTATTCTGTAAGGAAAGTAAAATTCAATGAACAGAGAGTCTAGATTATCAATTTCTTTAGGAGCTCAGATCTCAGTCAGTGAAGTAAAGTAGACCCCAAGATTTGAGTATTGCTTCTTTTTGTTTTCTTCCTTTTCTAATGTCTCTCTTTCCATATGTGTATATATGAACTTATTTTCTCAGGTCTTTTTTGTGGTGGCTTTGTATTCAGTGTTTAAAACACCAACGCTACAGTAGTATGCATTTTATAATTCATAAATATGAGGAAATGCCAAAGCTAATGTTAGGTAGTTAAAAGCATTTTATGTGGAGAGTAGTATACAACTCTGATACTCAAAGTTTGGTTGGCAGACAAGCAGCATCTGTATCATGTAGGAAGCTGTTAGAATGCAGAATCCAGGTTTCATCCCAGATCTGATGAATCAGAATCTGCATTTTAACAAGACACCCGGGTGATTGCTATGCACATTGAAGTTTGAGACACATGGCTATATAATACATTTAGCTTAAATTCCTTCCTTCAATTATCTTTTAAGAACTTTATTTTTTAACTGTTTTGAAAAGAGCGTAATAAGAATTCTGAGCATAAAAACAGTGCCTTTAAGGAAGAAACTTGAAAAATGCTTGTCTAAAGGCTTAGAATGTAATAATGCTACTCTAACCTCATCTTTGATGATGATAGTAGTTGCTAGTATTTGTATATCATTTAACAGTTGATCACATTTTCACACACATTAAAAAATAATCATCACAATAATCTTGGGCCATGGGTCCTATTGTCAATTCCCACTTATACAAATTGAAGTTGAGAAAGTATGAGATTTTGCACAAAGTAACTTAGCTAATAAGTAGTGGTGCCAAGACTCTGAGCTCAGGAGTTCTCACTCCAAACATCTTGTTCTATGGATAAAGTTTGACTTTTCAATTAAAAATAAATCTACTGCTTTTGACAAGACATATAATTTATTGGCAAACCACAAAAATATTTCATAATTTCATTTATTAAAATAAAAAGATGAATCGTTCATAAAGTCTCCATGAGCATGTATAAAGTAGAAATTCATTAAATTAAATCCTACTGTTAAAATTCCACGAGAAAACAAAATTTCAAAGAACTCTTTGATTGAGAATGCAAATATGAAAGACAGAGCAAGAAATCAAGGTAATACAAAGAATCTAAGATCCTTCATCAAAAACGAGAAAGATATGGTTTATCTGATATTGAATAATAAAGCCAAGCTAAGATAAAGAAAAGAACACATGAGATTTAATCAGATAAAAAAAATCTTGATATTATTAAGAAAAAATATTTAGAGGATAAAATTATTCCACCTGGAATGAAATCAGTATCATCCCAAGGAGATTCTTGGAAAATACATACCCTTTTGCAGAACTGAAATTCCTCATATCAGATGCCATTTACTAAATGCTTTGTGATGTGTTGCCCTCATCAGACAATGAAACTGCAAAAATAATTTTATGGATCATATTATAGTATAAACATCAGTGTTCTGCATTATTTACTTATTTCTTCGAATGTTCTATCACCAGCAAGAAGGTTTTGTGAAAAGTTACTTGGTGACATTATGGTATCCTTACCAACTCTGTATGCTTCTGATTCAGATTGTTGCCTATACATCACTGACCTCAAGTGTGAGAACAGATAGTGAATACAATTCTAAATGAAAGGAAATTTTGGAAAGGATTAAAAGACTTTTAAGGGTCATATAGTAGCAGAAGTGAAGTTGGAATTCAGAGCTTCTGATCAGAAGCTGAGCAAATTTTCATAATACTAAAATGACTGTGTCACTCCTCACGAGAGTAAACAACCAAAACAAAACAGCCACACCAGCACAATAAATTATAGTTTTTTTTTTAAAAGAGGCAAGCATGTCCTTTTATTATAAAAAAGTTTAGGCATGAAGGATAGAGTGGTTTACCCAGACCATACGACCATTTGATAGCACAGCTTGGAAAGGACTCTCTTTTCTAACTCTAAGTCTAGTTCTCAATCATTATTTCTGTCACTGGCTTAAAAGTCATTGATAAAACATGTACTTTGCTTCAGTCATTTTATATATCCTCAGTTCACAGGTATTTAAACATACAACCTGCCTTCAAATTTTTTCCCCCACCAAGAATATTTCCATTTTCGTTACTGGAAGTTGAGTACATTTACTGAGCCATTATACGATGGTTTTCTTCTATGTATATTGATATCATTTTCTTCAGTTTTCAGAAAGTTCACATTGAAGCATAAATCTTTTTTGCTGTATGTATCAAAAATATATTTTTAATTTGTTGTATTGTCATGATTTATTTTTGAAGGCAATTTAGGTTAAAATATCCTCTGATGCCTGTACTTCCATCAGTTTCTCAAAAACTTGTTATAGGTTAGTCAAGTTTGAGCATTTTTTAAATCATGTAGTTCTAGGAGTAACTCATAAACAATACTTTTCTAGACACCAAAAATGGGAACTCACTCATTTATAGGGTAAATCACTATGGTAAGCCTAGTTTACATAGATGCTGACAAGAGAAAAAAGTACCCTCTTCATGGTGTTTATACTTTTGCAAAGAAGACAATAAAAAGAAAACAAATAAAAAGTGATTTTTCAAAAAAAGAATATTCTACCTGTATCTTACTCTCTCTCTATCCAGCCTCATTCCCTCTCTTGCCCTCCACACCTCATATTTCACTACACTCCCCAGGATTCTCTTCTCCAACTATACTGGTCTCCTTGTTGTTTTTCAAGCAGGTCAGATACATCCCTGCCCTTTGCTTTAGCTGATTCCTCTATCCCAGCTTCCTCTCCCCGTAGATAATCCCATGGTGAACTCCCCCAATGCCTTCAAATCTTTGCTTAAATGTCACCTTTCTCACCTGTTTAATATGGTGACATTTCATTTCCCTACACTTCTCACATTCAGAATCCCCATTACCCTGCTTTCATTTTTGTTTTCCAAAGTATTTATCAACTGCAAATATGTGATACAATTTATTTACTTATTATATCTATTGTTTGTTGCTAGATGAACCACCCCCCACCTCCATGCTAAAATGTTGGCTCCATGAGTCAGGGATCTTTGTCTGTTTTGTTCACAAATATATTCAAAGAACTTAGAATATTTGGCTAACAGATGGGGCTTAATAAGTGTTTGTCGAATGCATGAATGACAACACAATGAATTAGTGAATGTATTATCTGAAATTCCAGGACTCAAAATGGCTGTTGAAGGTAAAAAGTAGTCATGAAAGTTTATAGTTAGAGTGACCATACAATTTAGTATCTAAATTGGTCATTTTTTGAGTGTGAATAGGGAAATAAAATTTTTAAAATTGTAAGATTTTGAAAATTTAATTGATCAACAAGTTGGCTTATTATATCACTGGTTTAAAAAAAGACTAGCAATCAAAAATGATTTTAAAAAATTCCTTAATAAATATGTTTAGAATAAAGCAAAACTAACACAAATTTAGGTTTATTATCTGAAATAAAAATAACATAACTGAGTAATTTCCCATGTTGCTTTGATCATTTTATTTGGATTAACCTCTCTTATATTTTGTCACTTACATTTTTCTGTAAAATTTATTTTTCAATTATTCTATTAAAAAATTTTCATAGAATTTCTCAGATCTTCAAAATTTCATTTTACCTTTAATAGTTTTGAAATTAATGACACTTTCAAATGATTCTGCTTTGCAAATATAATATTTTAATTGAGAATATATTTTTATAGGTGCTGAGGAAAATAAGATCAGATAATTATAAGTGGAAAATATTCTCAATTCTATATTTACATTGATATGTGTAAATATATTAGCCCAAATATTTTCATAGGTACTGTCTTTTTACTTCTATTCAACAGAGTACTTTTCCTGACATATTTTTATAAGATAAAACTTGTCCAAAATGTTTTAACATCCTTTTGACTGTCTCAGTAAATGTAGATGCCATACAACCACAGGGATCCTCAATTTCACTTCATTCTGGTACAAAATACAACTATTTAATTATAAATAGAAGCTCCATCAAATGGCTTTTCCCTACAGTTGAGTTATTTCAAAGCATTATCATAGAAAACTCAAAATTAAATCTTATATACCTTTATAACTTACATTGTTTAATTTATTTATTCTAGTCCTTGCTTCTGTAAGAATTTTTCTTTCCATTTGTGAGATTTGCTTTTAATAATTGAAAATCTTTAAAAACTTCAAAATTTGAACTTTGTTGAACACTTTTATTAGAGATTTCCAGCTAATTTTGAATAAAATGTAAGCAAAATTTAGAGGATTTGCAAAGTAGTTCTTCAAAAGCTCAAACATTTCTAAAATTCAATTGATGATAGGTAGCAAAGAGAGATTATGTGATAACATACTTATGTTGTCTTTTTAGTTCAAAATAAAATTCATCACCAAAATTTTTTAGTGTTGTTTTCTGACTGTGTAAACCTAAAAATATTTATAAAATGTGATACTTACAGCTCAGTTTGTATAAATTAGTGGAATATCACAGCTTGATTGATGCAATTATGAATTATGTATATAATATAACCAACTCCAGGTACATTTCTGCTCCATATGTATCCTAATTTACTAAGAACGTTATTTTTACCACCATGCTGTGTTCCAGCCAAAGTTGTATTCATATTATTATGACAAAACTCACATAATTTTATTTTCAATGTTGAATTTTTATACTAAATTTAAAATACCATTCACATATAATGTCATCAGTTTAACAGTTATCATTTAGTAGTCAAAAATAAGGGTTTTAATTTTAAAATAAACATCTAAATGCACATAAGCAAATTAGCTTATGGCCTATTAAAAGTTATGAATAAAATAATTATTGTTATTAAAAAGCCTTCAGAATAATTATTATGGCTAGAAATTGCCCATAAAATGGGAAGCCAGGAAAACATGTGATTCCTCAAAAGAAATTGTTTTTCCCACCAGACCTGGTGGACAGGCTTGCCCCAGACTGGTTCCCATTCACAGTAGCCCCTGCCTCACCAGACCTAGGGGGTGGGCTCACCCAGGCCCAGAACTGTTTTGCTGCAGCCCCTATGCCACCAGATCCAGAAGGTGTGCGCACCCCACACAAAGGATGCCCTTGAATTCCTGGCATTTCTGAGCCTCAAGAGACTGAAACAATCACAGAGACAGGTCTTGGCAGGTGACCATCACCAAGGCACTGCACAGACAGACCAAAACACACCCCCAGTCTTCCAGTGACTGTTCCTTCAAGACTGGGAGAGACAGCAGTTTCATCTTATACACAGAAACAAACACAGAGAATCAGGCAAAATGAGGAGACAGAGGAATATATTTTGAACAAAAGAACAAGACAAAATTTCAGAAAGAGATATTAATAAAATGGAGATAAGCAATTGACCTGATTAAAGACTTTAAAGTAATGGTCATAAAGATGTTCACATAATTAAAATAAAGAATGAAAAGCATGGTGAGATTTTCAACAAAGAGATAGAAAATTTAAGAAAGTTCCAAACAGAAGTTACAGAACTGAAGCATATGATAGCTAAACTTAAAAGTACACTAGAGGGATTCAACAGCAGACTCAATGAAGCAGAAGAATGTGTCATTGTCCTTGAAGACAAAGCAATGGAAATCACTCAGACAGAGAAACAAAAAGAGAAAAATAATTTTAAAAAGTTAAAATTCTTGAAGGGATTTTGGGATAACATCAAGTGGAATAACATTCTCAGTATAGGGGTCCCAGAAAGAGAAGAGGGAGAGAAAGGGCCAGCAATCTTATTTGAAGAAACAATGACTGAAAATTTCCCTAATCTGAGGAAGGATACAGATACTCAGGTGCAGGAAGCTCAAAAATTTCCAAATAGAATGAACCCAAAGAGATCCACACCAAGATGCATTACACTTAAAATGGGAAAAATTAAATATAAAGAGAAGATCTTGAAAGCAGCAAGAGAAAAACAACTTCTTACATACAAGGTAAGGCTATTAGATTTTTCAACAGAAACTTTGCAGGCCAGAAGAGAGTGGCATGACATATTCCATATCATGAAAGGAAAAAACTTCCAAGAATTCTCTACCTGGCAAGGTTATCATTCAGAATCGAAGAAAAGATCAAGAGTGTTCCCCAGATCATAAAAAACTGAAGAAGTATTGGGTTGGCCAAAGAGTTCATTTGGATTTTTCCACAACACCTTATGGAAAAACCCAAAATAACTTTTTGGTCAACCAATACATCCCCACTAAACTGGCCCTACAAGAAATGTTAAAGGGACTTCTTTGGGCTGAAAAGAAATGACATAATTAATAACAAGAAAACATACAAAAGAAAAAAATCTCACTGGAGATTATAGTGAAGATGGTGTATCAATCAATGATAAAGTATATATGAAGGTTAAAAGACAAAAATAGTCAAATTAACTAAAACTACAATAATTAGCTAACAGTGCATAAAATAAAAAGACATAAAATGAGACACCAAAAATATAAAACATGAGGGGGGAGTGAAAATGTAAACTTTTGGAATATGCTTAAATTTAAATTGCTATCACTTTAAAACAGACTATTATATACATAGGATGTTATATGTATACAAAGCAAAAGCTCAGAGTAAATACACAAAAGAAAATGAGAAAGGAATCTAAACAGAACAATGAAGAAAGCCATCAAACCACAAGAGAAGAGAGAGAGAAGAAAGAAACAGGAGGAGCTATAAAAACAGACAGCAAACATAAACAAAATGTCAGTAATTATTTTAAATGTAAATGGACTAAACTCTCCAGTAAAAAGATATAGAATGTCTGATAAAAAAGAAAAAGAAAAAGACAAAAGCAAGAACCATCTATATGCTGCTGACAAGAGACTCACTTCAGAAGTAAGGACATACAGACTGAACATGCAGGGATGCAGAAAGCTATTCCACTTAAATGGAAACAAAAAGAAGGCTGTTGTAGCTATACTCATACTAGACAAATAGACTTTAAAACAAACACAGTAATAAAGGACAAGAAAAGTATTACATTAATGATGATGGAGTAATCCAGCAAATAAAATATAACATTTATAAATATATAAATATATATGCACTCACCACAGGGGCACTCAAATATACAAAGCAAATATTGATGGACCTAAAGGGAGAAATTAACAGCAATACAATAATAGCAGGGGTCTTTAACATCCCACTTACAACAATGGATAAATCAACCAGACAGAAAATAATAAGGAAACACAGACCTTGGATGACACCTTAAAACATATTGACTTAATAGGTATAATCAGAACATTCTATCCCAAAGCAGCAGAGTATACATTCTCCTCAAGTGCACATGGAACATTCTCCAGGATACATCACATGTTAGGCCACAAAAAAAGTCTCAATAAATTTAAGAAGATTCAAATTCTATCAAGCATCTTCTCTAACTACAATAGTATGTAAAACTACAAATCAACTATAAAAAGAAAACTGGAAAAGGTGCAAATATGTGGAGATTAAACAACTTGCTACTGAACAATCAATGGGTTATCAAAGAAATCAAAGAAGAAATTTTAAAAAATACATAGAGACAAATGAAAACATACAATATCCAAAATCTATGACATTCAGAATAAGTCGTTCTAAGAAGGAAGCTCATTGCAATTAATGACTACCTCAAGAAACAAGAAAAATCTGAAATAAACAATCTAACTTTATACCTAAACAAACTAGGGAAAAAAAGAACAAAGCCTAAAGTCTGTAGAGAGAAGGAAATAATAAAGATTAGAGTGAACAAGATGGTTTCATTGATGAATTCTACCAAAAATTGAAAAAAAATTAATACCTATTCTTTTCAAACTCTTCCAAAGGACTGAAGAGAGGGGAATACTTCCAAACTCATTTTATGAAGCCAGCATTACCCTGATGCCAAAACTGGACAAGGGCACCACAATAAAAATGTCTTTAATGAACATAGATGCAAAAATCTTCAACAAAATATTAGCAAACTGAATTCAATAACACATTAAAAGGCTCATAAACCATAATCAAGTGGGATTTATTCCAGGGATACAAAGATAGTTCAACATCCCCAAATCAGTCAATGTGATACACCATATTAACAAGACAAAAGATAAAACTCTTATGATCATCTTAATAGATGCAGGAAAAGCATTCAACAAAATTCAACACACATTCATGATAAAAAAGTCTCAACAAAGTGGGTATAAAGGGAATGTATCCCCATATAATGGAGATTATATATAATAAACCCACAGCTAACATACTCAATGGTGAAAAGCTGAAAACTTCTCCTCTAGGATCAGGAACAAGACAGGGATGCCCACACTTGCTACATTTATTCAACATTTTATTGGAAGTCCTAGCCACAGCATTTATGCAAGAAAAATAAATGAAAGGCATCCAAATCAAAAAGAAGGAAAACTATCACTACCTGCAGATAACATGATGCTTTATATAGAAAACCCTAAAGACTCCATCAAAAAACTGCTAGAACCCTAAAGACTCCACCAAAAAAAAAAAAAAAAAAAAAAAACAGTTAGAACGAATAAATGAATTCAGTAAAGTTGTAGAATACAAAATCAATCTACAAAAATCAGTGGCATTTCTATACACTAATAACAAACTATCAGAAAGTGAAATTGAGAAAACAGTGCCATTTACAATTGCATCAGAAAGAATAAAATAGCTAGGAATTAAATTAACCAAGAAGGTGAAAGACCTATACTCTGAAAACTATAAGTCACTGATGAAGAAAACTGAAGAAGGCACAAATAAATGGAAAGATATTCTGTGCTCATGGATAGGAAGAATTAATATTGTTAAAATGTCCATACGACTCAAAGCAATCTACATATTCAGTGCAATCCTTTTCAAAATTCCAATGGCATTTTTCACAGAACTAGAACAAATGATCCTAAAACATGTATAGAACCACAAAAGATCCTGAATAGCCAAAACAATCTTGAGAAAGAAGAAAAAATCTGGAGGTATCATGCTCCCTGATTTCAAACTACACTACAAATCTATAGTAATCAAAACAGTAATGTATTGTCATAAAAACAGACACATAGGTCAATAGATCAGAATTGAGATCCAAGAAACAAACTCACAAGATACAGACAATCAACTTAGGACAAAGGATCAAGAACATGCATACAATGGAGAAAGGACAGACTCTTCAAAAAAATGGTGTTGGGAAAACTAGACAGCCACATGCAAAAGAATAAAACTGGGCCACTATCTTACACCACACAAAAATATCAACTGTAAATGAATTAAAGACTTGAATGTAAGACCTGAAACCATAAAAGTCCTAGAAGAAAACATATGGGGTAACCCCCATGACATCAATGTTAGCAATGTTTTTGTGGATCAGATTCCAAAGGCAAGGGTAAGAAAAGCAAAAATAAACACATGGGTCTACATCACATGAAAAGCTTCTGAACAGTAAGGGAAATCATCAACAAAATGAAAAGGCAACCTACTGAATGGGAGAAGATATTTGCTAATCACATATCTGACAAGAGGTTAATATCCAAAATATATAAAGAACTCATACAACTTAACAGATTTAAAAATGGGCAGAGGGTCTGAATAGATGTTTTTCAAAAGAACACATATAGATGGTCAACAGACACATGAAAAGATGTCCAACGTTACTAATTACTAGGGAAATACAAATCAAAACCACAAGGAGATACCACCTCACACCTGTTAGAATGGTTATCTTCAAAAGCCAGGAAATAGCAAGTGTTGGAGAGGATGTGGAGAAAGGTGAACTGTAGGACAATGTTGGTGGAAATGTAAATCAGTGCAGCCACTATGGAAAACTGTATGGAGATTCCTCCAGAAGTTAAGAATAGAACCACCATATGGTCCAGCTATTCCACTTCTGGGTATTTATCTGAAGAATACAAAAACTCTAATTTGAAAAGATATATGCACCCCAATATTCATAGCAGCTTTATTTATAAGAGCCAAGATATGAAAACAGCCTAAGTGTCCATTGATGTATGAACAGATAAAGAATATGTGGTGTATATACACAATGGAATACTTCTTAGCCATAAGAAAGAATAAAATGTTGCCATTTCTGACAACATGGGTGGACACTGATGGTATCACATTAAGTGAAATAAATAAGAAGGTGAAAGACTAAAACCATATGATTTCACTCATATATGGAGTCTGAAAAAAATTGAATAAAAAAAATACAAAAAACAAACTCATAGACACAGAGGACAGATAAGTGGTTACTGGAGGGAGAAGTGGACCAGGGGGTAAGCAGAATGGTTGAAAGGAGTCCAGTGTATGAAGATGGTTGGTAACTAGACTTTGGGTGATGATCACTCTATAATGAACACACATGTCTAATCACAATGTTGTATACCTGAAATTTATATAGTGTTATATACCAATTTTACCTTAAAAATAGAATGAATTAAAATTATTTTTAATTGATATATAACTCACATATAACAATATATTAGTTTCAAGTGTACAGTATAATGATTTGATATATGCATATATTGCAACAGGATCATCACGATAAGTTTAATTAATGTCTATCACCACAAATACTTACAAATTGCTTTTTCTTATGATGAAAACTTTTAAGATCTTCTCTCTTAGCAACTTTCAAGTATACAATACAGTATTATTAACTATAGCCACCATGCTGTGCATTACATTCCCATGAATTATTTATTTTATAATTGGAAGTTTGTACCTTTTGACCACCATCGTCTACTTCACATACCCTTCACTCCCCTCACCTCTGACAACCAGCAATCTGTTATCTGTATCTATGAGCTTGGTTTTGTTTTTGTTTTTGTTTGTTTTTCATTTATTTGCTTTTTTAGATTCCACATATCATATGCTACTTATCTTTCTCTGTCTGACATATTTCACTGAGCATAATGCCCTCAAAATCCATCCGTGTTGTCACAAATGGCAGAATTTCCTTCTTTTTATGGTTGAATAATCTTCCATTGTATGTATATATATATATATATATATATACATATATATATATATATATACATATATATATGTATATATATATCCCATTTTCTTTATCCATTCATCCACTGATGGACACTAAGGTTGTTTCACATCTTGGCAACTATAAAAATGCTGCAATGAAATAGGGGTACAGATATCTTTTCGAGTTAGCATTTTTATTTCTTTTGGATAACTACCCAGAAGTGGAATTGCTGGATTGTATGATAGTTCCTAATTTCAATTTTTTCCTCAAAAGGAATTCTTGATGTGTGAGTTAGGTATTGTACCTGTCTCAGGGGCTCAGAATTACAAATAATTGGTGGAAAGTCTAGAATATGGCTTTAAAGAAATATTATTTATTAGTGACTTATGGGCACTAGAAAAATTTAATATCACAGATACGTAGTGGGGTTAATAGTAGCCATTTTATAAAAATATACTAGATTTTGGACAATGGAGAAGACTAAATAACTAATAAATTTCTGAATTATAAGCTAACCTGCACAATATCTATGCAATATTCAATATTGTTTTCACCATTTTACAAGTAGTTAAACCTTAGGCAAGAGAGACAAATAACTTGCATAAGGCTACACAGCTAGTATTCTGGCAGAACCCACATTTAAACTAGATTCTTTCTGAATCCAGAGGTACATTCCTGAAACTATACCCAATTACCTGTTCCTGCTTTAAGTGTAGAAATTTTATCCTATTGCTCTTGGCAACAACAAACACTTGAGAAAAAGAAAGGTAAGGAAGTTTATCTCCATTGGATATTGAATGACTAGTGCAGGCAGCTTGCTACATGGGTTAGTGCTTATTAGCTTCTGATGAATATTTTTAAGGGAGAGGATACTTAGTGCATGTATTTGGGGAGGAGACAGATTCTAGGGACATTATCTGATAGTGATTGATTACTGTAGTAGCTTAAAAAACATGTCCACAAATTCTTTCAAACATGTAGTAAGCTGAATAATAGTCCCCTGAAGGCATGCCTGTCCTAAGTCCCAGAAACTGTGAGTGTGTTACATTACATAGCAAAGGAGAATTAAGATGACTTTAAAATAGAAAGATTATCCTATATTATCTGGGCGTGCCCAGTGTAATCACAATGATCCTTAAATATGGAAGAAGTAGGAAGAAAGGAAGGTCAGAGTGATACAGGCTGAGAAGGACTCAACCCACTATTGTTGGCTTTGGAGATGGAAGAATGGGACCATGAGAAAAGGGATGTGGGAAGCCTTAAGAAGCTAGAAAAGACAAGGAGACAGATTCTCCCCACAAGTCTCCAGAAAGGAATACCACCCAGCTGACACCTTTACTTTTGCCCAGTGAAGCCTGTGCTGGATTTCTGACCTACAGAACTCCAAGATAATAAATTTGTATTGTTTTAATTCTCTAAGTTTATTGTACAGGCATGCTTTGGAGATAATGTGGGTTCAGTTCCAGACTACCACAATAAAGCAGATTATCACAATAAAGTGAGTCACATGAATTTTTGGGTTTCCAAGTGTATATAAAATTTAGGTTTACACTATACTATAGTTTATTAAGTGTGTAATAGCATTATGGCTAAAAAATGTACATTCCTTAATTAAAAATACTTTATTGGTAAAAAATGTTAGCCATCATTTGAGCCTTCAGTGAGTAGTAATCTTTTTACTTGGCTTGATATTGATGGCTGCTGACTGACCAGGGTGGTGGTTGCTGAAGTGTGGGGTGGCTGTGGGAATTTCTGAAAATAAGATTACAGTGAAGTTTGCTGCATTGATTGACTCTTCCTGTAACATGTAATGCTGTTTGCTAGCATTTTACCCATTGTAGAACTGCTTTCAAAATTGGAGTCAGTCCTCTCAAAGCTAGTTGCTGCTTCATCAAGTTTAAGTAATATTCTAAATTGTTTATTGTCATTTCAACAGTCTTCACAACATCTTTACCAGGAACAGATTCCATTTCAAGAAACCACTTTCTTTGCTCATCCATAAGAAGCAATACTTCATCCATTAAAGCTTTATCATGAGATCACAGCAATTCAGATACATCTTCAGGATCTACTTCTAATTCTAGTTCTCTTGCTATTTCTACCACATCTACAGTTACTTCCTCCAATTAAGTCTTGAAGCCCTCCAAATCATACTTGAAATTTGGAATCAACTCCTGTTAGTGTTGAGATTTTTACCTCTTCCCATGAATCAGCAATGTTCTTAATGGCATCCAGAATCTTTTCCAGAAGGTTTTCAATTTATTTTGCCCAGATCCACCAGAGGAAGCACTATCTATGGCAGCTATAACCTTACAAAATATATTTCTTAAATAATAAGACTTGAAAGTTGAAATTACTCCT
The DNA here is from genome assembly GCF_028023285.1 of Balaenoptera ricei. Classification (NCBI taxonomy): domain Eukaryota; kingdom Metazoa; phylum Chordata; class Mammalia; order Artiodactyla; family Balaenopteridae; genus Balaenoptera; species Balaenoptera ricei. Next base: position 54,844,695 of record NC_082655.1, read on the forward strand.
TGATCCATGGGCTACGGAATGGATGTTGTGTTAGCAGACATGAAAACATTAATCCCACTGTACACCTCCATCAGACATCAGAACTCTTGGGTGACTGGGTACATTGTCAATGAGCAGTAATATTTTCAAAGGAATCTTTTTTTTTTTTTTTTTTTTTTTCTGAGCAGTAAGTCTCAATAGTGGGCTTAAAATATTCAGTAAATCATGTTGTAAACATATGTGATGCCATCCAGGCTTTGTTGTTTCATTTACAGAGCACAGGAAGAGTACATTTAGCATAATTCTCAAGGGCCCCAGATTTTTGGAATAGTACACGAGCATCAGCTTCAACTTAAAGTCACCAGCTACACTAGCCCCTAGTAAGAGATTCAGCCTATACTTTGAAGCTTTGAAGCCAGACCCTGACGTCTCTTCTCCTGCTATAAAAGTCCTAAAAGGCATCTTCTTCCAATAGAAGGCTGTTTTATCTATATTGAAAATCTGTTGTTTTGTGTAGCCACCTTCATTAAGTATCTTAGCTGGATCTTCTGGATAACTTGCTGCAACCTCTACATCAGCACTTGCTGCTTCACCTTGTACTTTTTTATTTTTTTATTTTTTTATTTTTTATTTATGGCTGTGTTGGGTCTTCATTTCTGTGCGAGGGCTTTCTCCAGTTGCGGCAAGCGGGGGGCCACTCTTCATCGCGGTGCGCGGGCCTCTCACTGTCTCGGCCTCTCTTGTTGCGGAGCACAGGCTCCAGACGCGCAGGCTCAGTAATTGTGGCTCACGGGCTTAATTGCTCCGCGGCATGTGGGATCTTCCCAGACCAGGGATCGAACCTGTGTCCCCTGCATTGGCAGGCAGATTCTCAACCACTGCGCCACCAGGGAAGCCCCCACCTTGTACTTTTATGTTATGGAGATGGCTTCTTTCCTTAAACTTCATGAACCAACCTCTGCTAGCTTCAAACTTTTTTTTTTTCTGCAGCTTCCTCACCTCTCTCAACCTTCATAAAATTGAAGAAAGTTAGGGCCTAGCTCTAGACTCTGCTTTGACTTAAGGAAATAGTGTGGCTGATTGATCTTCTATCCAGACAACTACGACTTTCTCCATATCAGCAATAATGCTATTTTGCTTTCTTATCATTTGTGTGTTCACTGGAGTAGCACTTTTAATTTCCTTCAAGAACTTTCCCTTTGCATTCACAATTTGGCTAACTGTTTAGTGTAAGAGGCCTAAATTTCAGCCTATCTCAGCTTTCAACATGCCTTCCTCACTAAGCTTAATAATTTCTAGCTTTTGATTTAAAGTGAAAGACGTGTGACTCTCCCTTTCACTTGAACACTTAGAGGCCATTGTAGGGTTATTCACTGGCCTAATTTCAATATTGTTATGTCTCAGGCAATAGGGAGGCCTGAGAAGGAGAGAGATGGGTAGAGAGCTCTTGGGTAAAGCAGTTACAACACACACAACATTTACTGATTAAATTTGTCATCTTATATGGGCACAGTTCCTGGTGCCCCAAAACAATTACAATACTGACATCAAAGATCACTTATCACAGATAACCATAACAAATATAATAATGATGAAAAGGTTTGAAATATTGCGAGAATCCCAAAATGTGACACAGAGACACAAAGTGAGCAAATGCTGTTGGAAAAGTGGCACTGATAGATTTGCTCAATGTAGGGTTGCCACAAACCTTCAATTTGTAAAAAATGCAGTATCTGTAAAGTGCAATAAAGTGCAATAAAAAGAGGTATGCCTCTAATTTGTTATAACAGCAATAGAAAAGTAATATAATACTCTTTCCTTCAAGAAGGAGAAGGTAATTCACCTCTGTGTGAGTGTGGGCTGAACTTACATCTAATGAATAGAATGTGTGACTCAATTCTAATGAATAGAATATAGCAAAAAATTGGATATCACTTCTTAGATTAGGTTATACAAAGACTGTGTCTCCCATCTTGGGTACACTCTCACTCTCTCTTGGATTTCTTCTTCATTCTGAGATAGATGGCTGCCATGTCTTCAGTCTCCTTGTGGAGAGGCCACATGGTGCAGAACCAAGCCCTAGCAGCAACCATTTGGATGAACTTGAAAGACTGTCTTCCCCCAGTCAAACCTTTAGATGGCTGTAGCCCTAGTTGACACCTTGATGGTAGCCTTGTGAGAAACTTTAAACCAAAACCACCCAGGTAAGCTGCTCTCATATTCCCAATGCACAGAAATGGTGAAATAGTCAATGTTTGTTATTTTAGGTTATGAGGCTTTGAGATATCTTGTTATGTAGTGATAGATAACTGATACAATTACTCTAATGTTCTTATTTACCTACCAAAAGAGAAAACAGGTAGAGAAGAAAAAAAAAAATGTTACTTAGGTGGGTATTCCTCCTTTTCTACAAATAAACTGATGTGAATGTGCATGTTTCATTGGAAAGTTATGACAAGAACATGCAGTAGTTTTCTTTGTATTTTTGGTTTTTTTATATGCAGATGTTCACAGTAGCTTTATTTTGTATTAGTCAAATACTTGAAACAAACAGAAGTCCACCAACAGTGGAAAGGACTAACAAACTGTGGTATATTCATACAATAAAATATGACCAAGAATAAAAGTTAATGATCTACTTATACTTATAACAAGATGAATAAATATCAAAATTATCATTCAGTACAAAAAGCCAGACCTTCACCTCCTCCCAAAATAGTATCTCCTCATTCCCTGATTTCATTTGTTTAAAAGTTTAGAAAATTCAAACTAATCTCTAGTGATAGAAACCAGATCAGTAGTAGCCTGAGGATGGAATAACATGATGGAGAAGTAGAAAAGAGGAATTACAAGGAAGAACAAGGAAATTGTTGGAATTGATGGATATGTTCATTTTATATATATATATATATATATATATTTTTTTTTTTTTTTCCTGCTTCTCCTGGATTCCACAGATCACCCATTGCCTGTGTATTTACATATGTCCTAAGAATAAAAGTTATTTAAGACAAAATATAGAAGCTTAATGCTTTCAGGATTTGGGGAAAGTGTTCTGAAAAGATTTTAGTTATTTCTCACTAGTTTATCAATATTATTTTAATAAATTGGAGTTTTGGGCAGAGGCCTGGTTAGAAAGTTAAGCCCATTTTTATGACTTTGAGATTGTGGTGCTTGTGTAGCACCAGAAGGTCATTTTTAAAAAATTTTATTGAAGTATAGTTGATTTACAATGTTGTGTTTAATTTCTACTGTACAGCAATGTGACTGAGTTATACACATATATATTCTTTATCATATTCTTTTCCATTATGGCTTATCATAAGATATTGAATATAGTTCCCTTTGATATACAGTTGGACCTTGATTTTTTTTTTTTGAATTTTTGAATTTTATTTTACTTATTTTTTTATACAGCAGGTTCTTATTAGTCATCCATTTTATACACATCAGTGTATACATGTCAATCCCAATCACCCAATTCATCACACCACCACCCCCACTGCCCTCCGCTTTCCCCCCTTGGTGTCCATACGTTTGTTCCCTACATCTATGTCTAATTTCTGTCCTGCAAACCGCTTCACCTGTACCATTTTTCTAGATCCCACATATATGTGTTAATATGTGATATTTGTTTTTTTCTTTCTGACTTACTTCACTCTGTATGACAGTCTCTAGATTCATCCACATCTCTACAAATAACCCAATGTCGTTCTTTTCTATGGCTGAGTAATATTCCATTGTAGATATGTACCACTTCTTCTTTATCCATTCCTCTGTCGATGGGCATTTAGGTTGCTTCCATGACCTGGCTATTGTAAATAGTGCTGCTATGAACATTGGGGTGCATGTGTCTTTTTGAATTATGGTTTTCTCTGGGTAAATGTCCAGGAGTGGAATTGATGGGTCATACAGTAATTTTATTTTTAGTTTTTTAAGAAACCTCCATACTGTCCTCCATAGTGGCTGTATCAATTTACATTCCCAACAACAGTACAAGAGGGTTCCCTTTTCTCCAAACCCTCTCCAGCATTTGTTGTTTGTAGCTTTTCTGATGATGCCCATTCTAACTGGTGTGAGGTGATACCTCATTGAAGTTTTGATTTGCATTTCTCTATTGAATAGTGATGTTGAGCAGCTTTTCATGTGCTTCTTGGCCATCTGTATGTCTTCTTTGGAGAAATGTCTATTTAGGTCGTCTGCCCATTTTTGGATTGGTTTGTTTGTCTTTTTAATATTGAGCTGCATGAGCTGTTTATATATTTTGGAGATTAATCCTTTGTCTGTTGATTCATTGGCAAATATTTTCTCCCATTTTGAGAGCTGTATTTTCGTCTTGTTTATTGTTTCCTTTGCCGTGCAAAAGATTTTAAGTTTCATTAGGTCCCGTTAGTTTATTTTTGTTTTTATTTCCATTACTCTAGGATGTGGATCAAAAAAGATCTTGTTGTGATTTATGTCAAAGAGTGTTCTTCCTATGTTTTCCTCTAAGAGTTTTATAGTGTCTGGGCTTACATTTAGGTCTCTAATCCATTTGGAGTTTATTTTTGTGTATGGTGTTAAGGAGTGTTCTAATTTCATTCTTTTACATGTAGCTGTCCAGTTTTCCCAGCACCACTTATTGAAGAGACTGTCTTTTCTCCATTGTATGTCCTTGCCTCCTTTGTCATAGATTAGTTGAGCATAGGTGTGTGGGTTTATCTCTGGGCTTTCTATCCTGTTCCATTTATATATATTTCTGTTTTTGTGGCAGTACCATATTGTCTTAATTACTGTAGCTTTGTAGTATAGTCTGAAGTCAGGGAGTCTGATTCCTCCAGCTCCGTTTTTTTTTTTTTTCCTTCAAGACTGCTTTGGCTATTCAGGGTCTTTTGTGTCTCCATACAAATTTTAAGATTTTTGGTTCTACTTCCGTAAAAAATGCCATTGGTAATTTGATAGGGATTGCATTAAATCTGAGGAATGCATTGGGTAGTATAGTCATTTTCACAATGTTGATTCTTCCAATCCAAGAACACGGTATATCTCTCCATCTGTTGGTATCATCTTTAATTTCTTTCATCAGTGTCTTATAGTTTTTTTTCATACAGGTCTTTTGTCTCCCTAGGTAGGTTTATCCCTAGGTATTTTATTCTTTTTGTTGCAATGGTAAATGGGAGTGCTTCCTTAATTTCTCTTTCAGATTTTTCATCATTAGTGTATAGGAATGCAAGCGATTTCTGTGCATTGATTTTCTATCCTTCTACTTTACCAAATTCATTGATTACATCTAGTAGTTTTCTGGTGGAATCTTTAGGATTACTTATATACAGTATCATGTCATCTGAAAACAGAGACAGTTTTACTGCTTCTTTACCAATTTGTATTCCTTTTATTTCTTTTTCGTCTCTGATTGTCATGGCTAGGACTTCCAAAACTATGTTGAATAATAGTTGTGATAGTGGACATCCTTGTCTTGTTCCCTATCTTAGAGGAAATGTTTTCAGTTTTGCACCATCGAGAATAGTGTTTGCTGTGGGTTTGTCATATATGGCCATTATTATGTTGAGGTAAGTTCCCTCTATGCCCACTTGCTGGAGAGTTTTTATCATAAAAGGCTGTTGAATTTTGTCAAAAGCTTTTTCTGAATCTATTGACATGATCATATGGTTTTTCTTCTTCAATTTGTCATATGGTGTATCACATTGATTGATTTGCATATATTGAAGAATCCTTGCATCCCTGAGATAAATCCCATGTGATCATGGCATATGATTCTTTTAATGTGTTGTTGGATTTTGTCTGCTAGTATTTTGTTGAGAATTTTTGCATCTATATTCATCAGTGATATTGGTCTGTAATTTTCTTTTTTTGTAGTATCTTTGTCTGGTTTTGGTATCAGGGTGATGGTGGCCACAAAGAATGAGTTTTGGAGCGCACCTTCCTCTGCAATTTTTTGGAAGAGTTTGAGAAGGATGGGTGTTGGCTCTTCTCTATATGTTTGATAGAATTCACCCATGAAACCATCTGGTCCTGGACTTTTGTTTGTTGGAAGATTTTTAATCACAGTTTCAATTTCATTACTTGTGATTGGTCTGTTCATATTTTTCATTTCTTCTTGATTCAGTCTTAGAAGTTTATACCTTTCTAAGAATTTGTTCATTTCTTCCTGGTTGTCCATTTTATTGGCATAGAGTTGTTTCTAATAGTGTCTTCAGATGCTTTGTATTTCTGCGGTGTCTGTTGTAACTTCTCCTTTTTCACTTCTAATTTTATTGATTTGAGTCCTCTCCCTCTTTTTCTTGATGAGTCTGGCTAATGGTTTATCAATTTTTTTTATCTTCTCAAAGAACCACCTTTTAGTTTTATTGATCTTTGCTGTTGTTTTCTTTGTTTCTATTTCATTTATTTCTGCTCTGATCTTTATGATTTCTTTCCTTTTGCTAACTTTGGGTTTTGTTTGTTCTTCTTTCTCTAGTTCCTTTATTTGTAAAGGAACTGTTTAGTTTGTTTATTTGAGATTTTTCTTGTTTCTTAAGGTAGGCTTTTATAGCTATAAACTTCCCTCTTAGAACTGATTTTGCTGTGTCCCATAGGTATTGGATCATCGTGTTTTCACTGACATTTGTGTCTAGGTATTTTTTTATTTCCTCTTTGATTTTTTTAGTGATCTCTTGGTTATTTAGTAACGTATTGTTTAGCCTCCATGTGTTTGTGTTTTTTACTTTTTTTCCCTGTAATTGATTTCTACTCTCATAGTGTTGTGGTCAGAAAAGATGGTTGATGTGATTTCAGTTTTCTTAAATTTACTGAGGATTGATTTGTGACCCAAGATGTGATTTATCCTGGAGAATGTTCCATGCACACTTGAGAAGAAAGTGTAATCTGCTCTTTCTGGATGGAATGTCCTATAAATATCAATTAAATCTATCTGGTCTATTGTGTCATTTAAAGTTTGTGTTTCCTTATTAATTTTCTGTTTGGATGATCTGTCCATTGCTGTAAGTGTGGTGTTACAGTCCCCCACTATTATTGTGCTACTGTCAATTTCTTCTTTTATAGCTGTTAGCAGTTGCCTTATGTATTGAGGTGCTCCTATGTTGGGTGCATATATATTTGTAATTGTTATATCTTCTTCTTGGTTAGATCCCTTGATCATTATGTAGTGTCCTTCCTTGTCTCTTGTAACATTCTTTATTTTAAAGTCTATTTTATCTTATATTATTATTGCTACTCCAGCCTTCTTTTGATTTCCATTTGCATGGAATATCTTTTTTCATCCCCTCACTTTAAGTCTGTATGTGTCCCTGGGTCTGAAGTGGGTCTCTTGTAGACAGCCTATATATGGGTCTTGTTTTTGTATCCATTCAGCGAGCCTGTGTCTTTTGGTTGGAGCATTTAATACCTTCACGTTTAATGTAATTACTGATATGTATGTTCCTATGACCATTTTCTTAATTGGTTTGAGTTTGTTTTTGTAGGTCCTTTTCTTCTCTTGTGTTTCCCACTTAGAGAAGTCACTTTAGCATTTGTTGTAGAGCTGGTTTGGTGGTGCTGAATTCTTTCAGCTTTTGCTTGTCTGTAAATCTTTTGATTTCTCCATCAAATCTGAATGAGATCCTTGCTGGGTAGAATAATCTTGGTTGTAGGTTTCTCCCTTTCATGACTTTAAGTATATATGTCACTCCCTTCTGGCTTGTAGAGTTTCTGCTGAGAAATCAGCTGATAACCTTATGGGAGTTCTGTTGTAAATTATTTGTCATTTTTCCCTTGCTGCTTTCAATAAGTTTTGTTTTTAATTTTTGCCAATTTTGATTACTATGTGTATCAGCATGTTTCTCCTTGGGTTTATTCTGAATGGGACTCTCTGTGCTTCCTGGACTTGTGTAGCTATTTCCTTTCCCATGTTAAGAAAGTTTTCAACTATAATCTCTTCAAATATTTTCTTGAGTCCTTTCTGTCTCTCTTCTCTTTCGGGGACCCCTATAATGCAAATGTTGTTGCCTTTACAGTTGTCCCAGAAGTCTCTTAGGCTGTCTTCATTTCTTTTAATTCTTATTTCTTTATTCTGTTCCACAGCAGTGAATTCCACCATTCTGTCTTCCAGGTCACTTATCCTTTCTTCTGCCTCAGTTATTCTGCTATTGATTCCTTCTAGTGTAGTTTTCATTTCAGTTATTGTATTGTTCATCTCTGCTTGTTTGTTCTTTAATTTTTCTAAGTCTTTGTTAAACATTTCTTGCATCTTCTTGATCTTTGCCTCCATTCTTTTTCTGAGGTCCTGGATCATCTTCACTATCATTATTCTGAATTCTTTTTCTCGAAGGTTGCCTATTTCCACTTCATTTAGTTGTTTTTCTGGGGTTTTATCTTGTTCCTTCATCTGGTACATAGCCCTCTGCCTTTTCTTCTTGTATACCTTTCTGTGAATGTGGTTTTTGTTCCACAGGCTGCAGGATTGTAGTTCTTCTTGCTTCTGCTGTCTGCCCTCTGGTGGATGAGGCTATCTAAGAGGCTTGTGCAAGTTTCCTGATGGGAAACCCTGATGGGGTTTCATGAGGGACTGGTGGTGTGTAGACCTGGCTATTGCTCTGGTGGGCAGTTCAGTAAAACTTTAATCCACTTGTCTGCTGATGGGTTGGGCTGGTTCCTCTCCCTGTTGTTTGTTTGGCCTGAGGCGACCCAACACTGGAGCTTACCTGGGCTCTTTGGTGGTGCTAATGGCGGACTCTTGGAGGCCTCACGTCAAGGAGTAGTTCTCAGTACGTCTGCTGCCAGTGTCCTTGTATCATGGTGAGAAAGAGCACTCCCCTCAACTCTGCAGGAGACCCTCCAACACTAGCAGGTAGTTCTGGTTCAGTCTCACCTGGGGTCACTGCTCCTTTCTCTGGGTCCCAATGCACACACTACTTTGTGTGTGCCCTCCAAGAGTGGAGTCTCTGTTACCCTCAGTCCCGTCAAAGTCCTGCAATCAAATCCCACTAGCCTTCAAAGTCTGATTCTCTAGGAATTCCTCCTCTCGTTGCTGGAACCCCAGGTTTGGAAGCCTGACATGGGGCTCAGAACCTTCACTCCAATGGGAGGACTTCTGTAGTATAAGTGTTCTCCAGTTTGTGAGTCACCCACCCAGCAGTTATGGGATTTGATTTTATTGTGATTGCACCCTCCTACTGTCTCATTGTGGCTTCTCCTTTGTATTTGGATGTGGGGTATCTTTTTTGGTGACTTCCAGTATCTTGCTGTTGATGACTGTTCAGCAGTTGTGATTCTGCTGTTCTCACAAGAGGGAGTGAGAGCACGTCCTTCTATTCCGCCAACTTGAACCAATCTGATCCATGCAGTATTTGTATTTCAACAATGTACACATACACAAATTTACATTTCTATAAATATAATTTAATCAATTTTATTCAAATTATAAATGGAATTAAAACCTCAATACATAGAATAAAATTTCTCAACACATCATTTTTTGAGAATACAATAATCCATTTTTGCACATATTTTAATGGATCAGAGTTGTCAAAACTACTGTGAGATCAACTAAGGCAATTAACCTCTAATTTTTTCCTCTGTTCTTTCTTCCCTTGAATTTTGCTTTTCCATTGAAGTCTATACATAATGGAACAAAGCATGTCATAAATTGAAATTAATTAGTGGGTTTTCTACTTTGCTGTCTAGAAATATTCTCCAGCCTGTAATTTATGAAGGATAACAATTTCCAACCTAAAAATATATACCTATATACGTATATGTTTATCCATTAACTAAAGAAAATAGTCATTAGCTTCATGATACTCAAGTTGATTTTCCAATTGAATGTTTATTGAAATAGAGCATCTTTTTTTCCAATTATGAGTGTAATTTGTCTCATGTAAGGAAATATATGTACTAGCCACATTATAATTACCATGTGAAAAGTAGCCAAGTTCTCTCCCCATCCTGTTTTTTAATTTTACTAACATACAGACCACAAATTCAGTATTCATAATTTTTTTTAACATCTTTATTGGAGTATAATTGCTTTATAATGGTGTGTTAGTTTCTGCTGTATAACAAAGTGAATCAGCTATACATATACATATATCCCCATATCCCTTCCCTCTTGCGTCTCCTACCCACCCTCCCTATCCCACCCCTCTAGGTGGTCACAAAGCACCAAGCTGATCTCCCTGTGCTATGCGGCTGCTTCCCACTAGCTATCTATTTTACGTTTGGTAGTGTATATATGTCCATGTCACTCTTTCACTTTGTCCCAGCTTACCCTTCCTCCTTCCCATGTCCTCAAGTCCACTCTCTACATCTGCGTCTTTATTCCTTTCCTGCCCTTAGGTTCTTTTTTTTTTTTTTTTTTAAGATTCCATATATATGTTTTAGCATACGATATTTGTTTTTCTCTTTCTGACTTGCTTCACTCTGTATGACAGACTCTAGGTCCATCCAGCTCACTACAAATAACTCAATTTCGTTTCTTTTTATGACAGAGTAATATTCCATTGTATATATATGTCACATCTTCTTTATCCATTCACCTGTCGATGGATACTTAGGTTGCTTCCAAGTCCTTGTTATTGTAAATAGTGCTGCAATGAACATTGTGATACATAACACTTTTTGAATTATGGTTTTCTCAGGGTATATGCCCAGTAGTGGGATTGCTGGGTCATATGGTAGCTCAATGTTTAGATTTTTAAGGAACCTCCATACTGTTCTCCATAGTGGCTGTATCAATTTACATTCCCACCAACAGTGAAAGAGGGTTCCCTTTTCCCCACACCTTCTCCAGCATTTATTGTTTGTAGAATTTTTGATGATGGCCATTCTGACTGGTGTGAGGTGATATCTCATTGTAGTTTTGATTTGCATTTCTCTAGTGATTAGTGATGTTGAGCATCCTTTCATGTGTTTGTTGGCAATCTGTATATCTTCTTTGGAGAAATGTCTATTTAGGTCTTCTGCCCATTTTTGGATTGGGTTGTTTGGTTTGGTTTTGATATTGAGCTCCATGTGCTGCTTGTAAATTTTGGAGATTAATCCTTTGCCAGTTGCTTCGTTTGCAAATATTTTCTCCCATTCTAAGGGTTGTGTTTTCATCTTGTATATGGTTTCCTTTGCTGTGCAAGACGTTTTAAGTTTCATTAGGTCTCATTTGTTTATTTTTGTTTTTATTTCCCTATCTCTAGGAGGTGGGTCAAAAAGGATCTTGCTGTGATTTATGTCCTAGAGTGTTCTGCCTATGTTTTCTTCTAAGAGTTTTATAGGGTCTGGCCTTACACTTCTCACCTTTGTTATTCAACATAATTTTGGAAGTTTTAGCCACAGCAATCAGAGAAGAAAAAGAAATAAAAGGCATCCAAATCGGAAAAGAAGAAGTAAAACTGTCACTATTTGCAGATGCAATGATACTGTACATAGAAAATCCTAAAGATGCTACCAGAAAACTACTAGAGCTAATCAATGAATTTGGTAAAGTAGTCAGATACAAAATTAATGCACAGAAATCTCTTGCATTCCTATACACTAATGATGAAAAACCTGGAAGAGATATTAAGGAAACTCTCCCATTTACCATTGCAACAGAAAGAATAAAATACCTAGGAATAAACCTACCTAAGAGACATAAGACCTGTATGCAGAAAACTATAAGACTCTGATTAAAGAAATTAAAGATGAAACAAACAGATGGAGAGATATACCATGTCCTTCAATTGGAAGAATCAACATTGTGAAAATGACTATACTACCCAAAGCAGTCTACAGATTCAACGCAATCCCTATCAAACTACCAATGGCATTTTTCACAGAACTAGAACAAAACATTTCACAATTTGTATGGAAACACAAAAGGCCCCAAATAGCCAAAGCAAACTTGGAAAGAAAAACGGAGCTGGAGGAATCAGGCTCCCTGACCTCAGACTATACTACAAATCTACAGTAATCAAAACAGTATGGTGCTGGCACAGAAACAGAAATACAGATCAATGGAACAGGATAGAAAGTCCAGATATAAACCCTCACACCTATGGTCACCTAATCTATGAGAAAGGAGGCAAGAATATACAATGGAGAAAAAACAGTCTCTTCAATAACTGGTGCTGGGAAAACTGGACAGCTAAATGTAAAAGAATGAAATTAGAACACTCCCTAACACCATACGCAAAAATAAACCCCAAATGGATTACAGACCTAAATGTAAGGCCAGACATCATAACTTCTTTTAAATGGAAGTGTTATTTAATCCATTCCATTGCCCTGCATTGTTAAAATATAATTCTCCAAGTCCAGTTTAAATATTGACTCATATATTAATCATCTCTATGTACAACTCTAAAGGAGATACACAAACTGCACACTGGGGATTTTGTTTCCATGAGGTTGAAAGAATTTCCGTAATTAAATGTTGCAGTAGGGACAATTGTCCTTCTGTATAAATCAGTATCCATTATTATTTTCTCTGTGAAATCAGTACTAGTTTTACCTTTTGAAACTAACTCCTAAGGAAATTTCTAGTGGATAGAGATTATATACTTTTAATTTGTAATGTCGTCTACTGCTACAGTAATATTTGACATTACTTCTGATCTGAGTTTAATTTATAGCATATAGTCAAATATTCATATTATCAAAAATATTTCTAAATTCTACTCATATTCAGCAACAACAAATTAACTCCATATCTCTACATAGAAGATATGGAATTCTATTTCTCAGAAGCACTTTCCCTCCTTAATTTAAACTTTTCTTGTTAGTGAATCAACATATATATCATCACTGTTAAATTTAAGAGGGGAACAAGATACAGTACCACAGGAAATTTCAAATAAGAATGGTTGAGTTCACATTTTTTGTCCCTAAATTAAGTAAGAAATTGCTAGGGAAGAATAATAATTTTTGTATATATTTAAAAGGGAGGAGTAATCGTGATTTTATTCACAGTGTAATCAAAATATGCTCCCATTGAGTAAAGGAAAATATGCTCATCTACAAATCAATTAGTTCTGCTAATGAAAAAAAGAACAGCTTTTTAAAATGTATCTTTTATTATGTCTTTGCCCTGCATATAAAGCTTAGATAATAAATCATGACAAGAAAATGTCATCAGCAATATGAATATTAAAATATGAATATAATTAATTATGCACAACTACATTCCTCCTCAGATTGGGGCTCCAGTATCAGCAGATGATGCTGTATAAATTATTATGTTAATAGTGGAATTGTTGGGAAGAGAGTCATGTGTTACCTGTGGGTTCCTAAAATATGTACATAAATAAAATGACATTAAGCCATCAATATTTTTCTTAGAAATGTGACAACTCAATGCTGGCAAAGCAAGCATTTTTCAATTGTCGGTGTGGTTTGTGACTAGGATGTAACTGTCATTAGAATGTATTAGCATGTTTGAACTGTTATTTGTAGGAAAGAATAGGAAACCATCACTGAGAGGCTGTTATGTACTATCCATGATCTTAGGGAAGTTATTCAGGTAGTTTTGTGTGCTGATCACGTAATCTTTTTCTTTCCTTCTAAGGGCTGCCTATAAATAAATTTGTATTGCTCTATTTCTTATTTACCTCTCTTATTTGCTTTACTTTGTTTCTTTTCTTGTTTACTTAGAATTTAGGCATCTGAGAACATGTCTGAAACATTTTATCACCTCATATTTCAGTATTCCTACTGTTTTTTTGGGGGGGTTTGTGGGTGCCATATGTAATAAAATCCATGGAATATTGGTGTAGGTAATGTATGTCCCTTATACTTTATGGGCATATTATTAATATCAAATATTCAAAAACTGTGGGTTGCCTTTATTTGTTCATGGCAATAAATTATAACAACTTTCTGTAAACCTTTTTGGAAATGCTCAGCTTAATCACAGCTCACATGGTTTAAAACTCTGATTTCAATACTTTTAGCTTAATGGCATTCTCAAGTGTCAAGGCCACTCAGTAAGAGGTTGATTTCTTTTTTACAATATGCCGTGTTTTACCTTTTTTATAACAGCTGTCAAGTCACAAAACATTTGCAGTAAAGAATGATTAAATTAAGTGGATTAAAAATTTAGTCACAATATTATATAACTAGAATCTTCTTGGATTTCTACTGGGGCCATATAATTTTATTATTACATTTTTATTAATATGTAAAATATGTGCAGTTCAATAATATAAAACAATGTAAGATAGATAATTTATTGTTTCTTAAAGAGGCAGTTTTATACAAACACAACACTCATACACGCAAATTCAACCATGTTGAAAAATCTAATTCAGTAAAAACAACAATTTGCTGGTTCTATCTAGAAAACATTTAAACATTTCAATTTGACATTGCAAGACTGAAATGAAGTCCAGTTTATTCATGGTTACAGCATTTGTTAGACATGTGGACACACTGATACAGTAAATATAAAAGAAGGGGACTATTGAGATTTAAAGTACCTGCTGTACCTCAGTGTCCTTGATGCCTTAAGAAGGTGCTTCTGTTGACAGCATGTTATTCATGTGTGCAGCTGTGACAGAAAAGACTGATAGGGGGTCAAAATTGATTTTTAATGTCCCTGCATAAAGACCGTTACTTGGTTTGGGGGACATAGCACCTGTCTGTAGGAGATAGGACTGCTTCTTTGGCCACACCAGCATTTTATTCTGATCCACCACTTTCTGCTAGCTTTATAGCATACATATGCCATTTTGCCATGTTTCAACAGCTCCTTCAAATTTTACATCTTCACTCTCTCTGTTATCCCAACCGTTGAGCCTCAATATCCCATGGTGCTTAAGCATCAATATATTCATAGCTGGTCATAGCACCAGGCTCAGGAGAAAGACTGCCTGGGATCAAATTCTAGCTCCAATACTCACTAGACTGGAAATGGGAAAATTACCTAACCTGATCCATCAAAAAATATTGTACTACCTCATAGTGCTTTGGGGAGTAATTAAGTGAATGAGTATACGTAAAACTCTTAGAGAGAGCTTGGCGTATAATGCACTCAATGGTTAGCTGTTGTGGTGGTTATTATTATTTTAATTCTTCTTCTTATTATTATTATTATCATCCACTTCCCCATGACTATTGGGTGGTGCCATCTATCACTCCTCTTTCCTCCTTATCTCTCTGTCCTTCATTCAATAAAAGAGGAGGTGTTGGGATGGGGAGAGTTGTCTTGTGGGAGTGTGCAGCACTTATGAACTATTGTCTCCTTTCCTCTTCACATTGAGGAAAGATAGAGTGGTATCCAACTTTAGTACATCTCTGAAGCCAAGAGCAGAGATTTCAAGAAAATCACTCAGAAAATGTAATGATTTTAACATGAAAAGACTACTGATAGCTTTGTCACTGGATGTCTACTTAATCACTCAGCCTGTCTGATCTTCATTGTGCTACCTGCAAAGGAGAAAGGGAACTTGGGAGAAAGTAAGGTAGGACGGTCAATTAGAGGGGGGCAAGAATCACCTCTTTGATTTCATAATTCAAATCCAGATTCTGTTTGGGCCACAGACAACAAGTATGAGTTATCCATAGAGGGTAGTTGGGATTTGTAGCCATAAGCTTGCCTGAAATTACATCAACATGGGGATAAAAAGGTGCACACTTCAGAACACTTTGGAATGATGCCACCAACTGGGTATCAGACCGAAGACCTGATCTCACCAGAGACCAAACTCCTTGTCAAAGGAGCCTGTTCAGGCCATCACTCATATTTATCATGATCACATAAAATGCGCTAAAAGCAAAATGACGTGGCCACAAAAGGACTAACACGTTTCTAAGGTCAGGTAAGTAAGAAGATGATGTCTAGGGTCTCTTGTCTCCTCTTGTCCACATATGAGCAAAGTGAGTGCAGGGAAGAAAGATGGGGCATGAAAGCAAGTGGAGCAGCTGACTGGAACTGTTGGTTGACCATCTTCAACCAAGAGCAGAAGGGCAACACTGCAGGAATAAAATCATAACAAGATAGCATGTGCCCATGTCCCATCACAAGGTACCATATCAGTCACAGAGAGCTTGTGTTCAGACTTCAATGTGTGAAAGTGATTTCTATCTTGTTAAAGGCACTGCATTTTGTTATAGTTGCCTAATATCTGTCTAGTTAATATAGTATTACTATATCATTTCTTAAATGATTCTTTTAACTATTTTACCAACAACTAGACTTGATTATGTTGGATAAAAAGGTTTTATGTACTATATTGTAGATGCCCAAAGATGCTATGTCCTTTCTCTTACCAACCTATGCCCTGTGAATTTTTGCCTAACTGGTTTAAAATTCAGTTTAGCTGTCACTTCTTGAGGGCAATTTTTCCTGACTCCTTAGTAAAGTTCCTTTTTCTGTGCTGTCCAGGTGTACCTCTTTCATAGTATACAGAATATGATATTTATTGATGACTCTCCCTAAGAGACAGTGCATAACAGTTTCTCAGCACATTGTAAGTGCTCAAAAATGTTTTTTTAAATAAATGAATACAAGGCTCAAAAGAAGGATAATTCGAAATTGTGCTTAAGGCAGAGTGATATGACCACAAGTCTGTAGGAAAGTGTTAGAAGCAAATGCATCAGACAGTGAGATCAGTTAAGACACTATTAAAATGATGTGGATGAAAATGAAAAGGCTATAAACAATTGGGTAAGAAACAATGCAAAAAGGTAATAATAATATTTATTTTTTTACAACTCCCATTATCTGTTACAGAAGGATTCTTATATCTAGATTTTAATCTACATTTCTTTGAACATTTGACATATAATTTTCTTTTAACTTCATGGCCTCACTTAACTAGTTATTAGACAATGGGGAGGTTAACTTACTGAGCTGTTCAATTCTCAGAACAATGCTGCTGCCATTACAGAGAATTCTCTTTAAAGAAAGTATCAAAAACAAAAATGATCAAGTTAATTGCAGAGAGCAGATGTTAGGGTGACTGAAGATTACCAAGGAAAGGAGAAAGGAGACAAAGGACATAAAGGATGAAAGAAAAAATGGGGGAAAATGCCTGCACATTGATACTTTGTACTGGATCAAAACCTACATCAAAATATAATCAATAAGTTGAATAGTAATGTCTTAATAATAGTATTTGGGAATTTTTGATTATGGTTACATATTTCTATATTATTAAACAAATATTAAACATTTGCATTCAACCAGCCAGCAGATTCCAGATTCTGATCAAAGAACTAAATATTGTATAGATTGAAGTCAGGATGCAAAGTCAATGATGTATCAATATTTGAAGTGATCCATTCATGTAGAATGTTAACACGAGAAAGAGATGCTTTACTGTAAGCTATATTTTTTGCTATAGTAGCTACTGGTTTCAAAAACTTTCCAGACAATATACCACTTCCTTTGTTTGGTAAGTAACTCAGAGAATTTCAGATATAGGAACATGGGGCAGGATTATAATAGATCATCTTTTCCTTAGAGATTTTCCAAAGATTAAATATGAGAGCCAGGTTAGAACTAGATCTTCTCATTTTTCATCTGAGCTGCTTCTCTCCTATCTTACTCATCTTCCATCCGTATTATCCACATACTCTTCAAGCTCATACTATGATGACTGAAAGCTGCACATTTTATTTGACGATTAGGTAAACTATGCATAGCATTCAACTCCAGACCTACAATTTCTACCTGCAAAGACATGCTTGTGCTAATAAACTCTCTGTTGAATTACAGCCAAGAGTAAGAGGAAAAAAATATGAACAAAATGCAGAATCCTCTCAGGTAGTGAGAAGATTAGATGAATTCATTCAAGTAGTGTTGGAAGTTACCTGCAACCTTAGTAGGGTTACAGAATTATACTTCCCCACCCAATGAGCTAAAAACAGTTTAAACAGATCATGATAAAATGGAAAAGGAGAACAAGTGATTCACTAAGTTGCAAAACAAATTCTCAGCTGTAATATGTGGACTTGTCTTTTATTTTTGAACAAGCATATGGAAATTAACGCTAAGAAAATTTTTAAGGTGTTTACCTGTACCTTGGTTAGAACCTGAGAGAACAGAGGGTCCAATGTTTTCCTTTGGGCTCAAATATGTGACTAAGAGATAAATATGTATATCATGACCTTGGATTTTGTCTGACTACAATGGAAACTCTAGTCTCCTTACCTAAGTATCTTTAAACCCTGAAAAGATGAAAAAATAAGTAGAGAAATGACAAATTATATCAAGTCATTATTATTATTTTTCTGTTCACTTTTAAAATATTTAATGTAATCTTAAACTTTGTTATGTAAGGTATTTGAAATGATAGTTATAGCTTAATAATATTTATAGGATCTACTTAGAAAAAATGTGCATGCTATATTTATGTCTTCCCTTGTAGGCATGTAAAATATTGAGAGGACCAGATGTACTAAAGTTATCTATTTAATGTCATAAATGTTTAAGACATTATAATTATTTGTAAAAAGGATTCACTTTACAGAGAAATTCAATTTCTTAAAAAAGAATTAATTTGAACATTAATCAAATAATGCATTAAGAACAAGCCATTATTATTATTTTAATACAATTACCAAATGTATAAATTGGATTTAAAAGTATGTAAGATGAATGAACCTAAATCTTAAGAAAAGTAAGACTTAAATGTGTAACGATAAATTGAAAGTTAATTTAAATAAAAATTAACTTACTTAAATATCTATATACAAAACTAATATTAGACATTAAGTACCTTAAATTTGGTTTTTAAGTCAATCTTACTAATTATTTTGAAGAACCGTATTGTTGTTGAGTGTGAGATTAGGTGTATTGGCAGATTTCTCTATATTCCTTCGATTTTATACATGGAGCTAGTTTCTTATTGAGCTATCTTGGGGAGCACTAGGCCATTTAAATGCAATTTCTTATCAGGGAATAAATAGAATTTATTTTTCTACTTACTTTTCTCTTTCTAAAGTATGAGAAAGAATGCCTTCCAAGAGTTTGTGTTTGGTGGTATAGCTCAATAAAATTAAAAGGTCACAGGACTCCTTTTTATGGCCATGACTAATCCCTTGATTTTCTTTTCATCATATACTGTGCTTGAGAATGAAGAAACTGCTGTGCCCTTTCTGGAGTAGGAAGTTACTCTTAGCCAAATTGTCTGATTTGAATCTGAGAATTTTAAAAAGTAAGATTTTCCTCAATGTACTCAATGCATCACTAAAGTTTCAGAGTTTTATATGTTTTAAACATTTGTGTTTTTTTCTTTCTGACATAAAATACTATGCCTATGTCAACCAAACAGAATAATATATATTTGTGATATATTATATATTTGTGATAGAACTAGTATTTGTTTAAAAAATTTATTAGTAGTATTATTGTTATTTCACATTTTCTTTTGGTTGATTTCCCCCTCCTATGGGAGGTGTCTACTGACTTGGATTCAAATTGTTGTCAGAGAATGGAAAGAGAAAAAAAAAATTAAATGTTGATGTCCAGAGTGGGATTTTTTGATTCTGAAGCTAGAAAACAAACTTGAAAGCCAGGCTTTGTTGAGAGATAAAAGAAACTCCTCCATTCCTTTACTCTTTCTTAGCAAATATCAAGAGACACCCTGTAGACCCAATCTTAGGTTCTTCCATAACCTGGAGAAGCTACTGCTTCAACTAATCTGTCTGAACCATGAGGCTACTTGCCTCTGGAAGAGGCATAATATGTAAGAGAAGTCCAAGCCAAAAACTATAGAAATGGAAATCATGCACTTTTAACCCCAAGGGGTATAGGAAGAAGGAGCCAGGAAGAGAAGTAGGAGGTAGGCAATGAGATATACAAGTCAAAAATCCAATGACTGGGTTGAATGAAAAGACAAAATTACAGGGGTTTTGGCTAGTTTCTGTGTGGGATTCTGGAAGGAGAGATTCCAGACTGGCATTACTTGCATAAATAAGAGATACCTCATGAGAGTAAAAATTCTATATGCTACCTAGCAAGTGGGAGCCTCATGAAGAAACTTGGATAGTTGCAGAAAAATAAAGAAGGCATATTTTCTTTGCATTACTGAACAGTGGAAAGTAAACCTTGCAACCCCAACTTACCCAAGAGAGTCACTTCTATTATAACTTGTGTACCTAAAAACACTATACTACATCAAATTGCACAATAAAAACCACAGAGTTTATGGGAAAATTGTGGGTTGTTGCACAGCACTCAAACACTTCATCAGTGATACATTAAAAAAAGGAGGGGCTTCCCTGGTGGCACAGTGGTTAAGAATCTGCCTGCCAATGCAGGGGACGCGGGTTTGAGTCCTGGTCCAGGAAGATCCCACATGCTGCGGAGCAACTAAACCTGTGAGCCACAACTACTGAGCCTGCGCTCTAGAGCACACGAGCCACAACTACTGAAGCCCGTGCGCCTAGAGTCTGTGCTCTGCAACAAGAGAAGCCACTGCAATGAGAAGGCTGCACACCGCAATGAAGAGTAGCCCCTGCTCACCACAACTAGAGAAGCCCACGCGCAGCAATGAAGACTCAATGCAGTCAAAAATAAATAAATAAAAGAAATAAATTTATATTAAAAAAAAGGATCCTAATAAAAACAGTAGCATAGTTTTACACATGCTAAACCATTAAGAAACACATAAACATTGCAATAAATATGGCACTTTATCTTGACAAAAGACGATTGTGGAAGAGTTGTAGTTTGTAAGTCAATGCGAAGTGGTGGAAGGGAGTAATCTGAAATTGTGGGGAAGGTTGTAGCACCAGGTATGGATGGACTAAGGTGATTGGTGCATTTAGCTGGTAGATGTTTAAGGGGTGTGTGTGTGTGTGTGTGTGTATGTGTGTGTTTGGGGTGGGGGTTATGCGTTCCTCTTTGGCTAGGTTCAACTGGGTGAACGTCTTATGTTCACCTACTGTTTCTCCTAGATGAACTTATACATACACAAAAAGATAATTCCTGTTATGCTGAAATATGCTTTAGTATATTAATTACTTTGGAACAGATTCACAGTTTCAAACAACCGCCTGCAATTCAAGGTTTAATATCATCAGTGTTTATCATCCCTAGTGCAGATGAAAAGGTCTAAATCCGAAGCACCATTCAGATACCAATCCCAGATCTCTGCTTCTCTAGATAAAATGATTCGCTCCAATTTCAGTACCAGCAAAACAGAAGGCAATTCTGGGACTTCTATTAGTGATCCTCCTTTAAGAAACCTTGAATGACCTTGACTTTTTGCGAGTAATTTAGATTGGCGATTTTCAAAGTGTGGTTCACAAATAATACTTGACTGACACACATGCTGAAGTGTGTTTTGTTTTATTTATTTTATTTTTTCACTTTTTAAATTCATTTGTTGGTTGCACTGCGTGGCATGTGGGATTTTAGTTCCCCGACCAGGTATCGAAACTGCGCCCCCTGCAGTGGAAGTGTGTTCTAACCACAGGACTGCCAGGGAAGTTCCCTGAGGTGTGTTCTAAATGGGACTGCACAATTCAATGGAATCTAGTTTCTTCCCCACAAAGGTCAAGCAGTTGGTGCTCTGAACTTGCTGGGGTAGGTTCACATTTCTTTGTCTCTTTAAAGAGTGTGGCTTCCTGCTGTGCTTAGTTGGGACCTAAAGAGAGAGAGGCAATGGCAAGAGAATGTCTGGCTCAGTCCAGCAGAATTTTTAGGCAAACTGAGCAACACCAGATTTGTGTCTGGGCCTCACACAGTGGGGCTCCGACGGCCACCCTGCACCTCTCCGACCGGAGTGGGGCAGGATCTGTGGGGTCAGGGGTGTTTCAGGGAGCTATGAGCTTCGAATTATGGATCATGAAGAGGGAGCAGTAACTAATGAAATGTCTGCTCTTATTCCATCCCTCTCATAATTCCCCAATATCTCTCTCTTCTTTATTTCCTTTTATTTTTTAAGTTGTGATAAAATATATATAACAAAATTGACCATTTTAACCATTTTTAGGTGCACAGTTCAGTGGCATTCAGTACATTTACAATGATATGCAACGATCACCACAGTCCATCTCTAGAACTTTTTCATCTTTCCTAAATGAGACTCCATCACCATTAAAAAATAACTCCCCACTCCCCCGCAGCCCCAACCCCTGACAGCCACCATTCTGTTTTCTCTTACTATGAGATTGACAACTCTAGCTACCTTATATAAGTAGAATTGTACAATATTTGTCTGGTTTGTTTCACTTAGCGTAATGTCTTCAAGTTTCATCTGTGTAGTAGCATGTGTCAAAATTTATTTCCTTTTAAGACTGAATAAACTTCCTCTCTCAATTTTCTTTTGATGTTGAGCAAAAAAGTACTATTTACTTCTAGACAGTCTATGTCTTGGCCTTTTTTGTTGCAGCACTTAGGATAAAGTGTGGCCAGATGTTCTTAGTTGATATAAGCTTGAAAATATTCAGTTACTCCTCAGGCTTTTCTTTAGACTAAATAGTTTCAGTTTTAAAAACACTTAGTTTTAAAAGTAACTCTCCAGCTATGAATAAAATTGGTGACTGAAATGTTGAAACCATTTTCTTAGACCAATATGTCTTCAAATATTGAGCACAAATTGACAGTGTTTCCACAAGAGGTACTTTTAGCTTGGTGAGGGGAAGACAATCAACCAGAATGCTAGGTGACATTTCCTGTGGCAGTATCTTTTATTTTCTGATACTCACTGCGGCCAAACTGTTTCAAATGAAGGAGTGAGGAGTAGATTCAAATGCAAAGTGACCTCTGAAGCAGAGGAAAGAACACAGAGTAGAAAACTTCTCCATTTAGCTTTATCCCATGTCAGGGAATCACTATCTTATTTTCGAATGCTGTCATTTTAAAGCTTTGAAATGCTTTCTATAGAAATGATTACATTAATCCTGCAGTCAATTTGTGTGAAGTTAGCAAGTGTTACAGTTATCAAAAGTGCTACAAAAATAATTGAATAGATTTTTAAAACTAGTAGATAATGTGACTGTAATTTATTTTCTTGGGATTGCCAGGAAAGAGCAGAAGAGAAATAACTCTATCAGGCACCAGAAAAGAGATAAATTGAATAATGTCAAGCTTAATGTTATTCAGTGATCTCACTTGGTCAATAAGTACCATTAACTTCTGTTTTCAATTATTCTTCCCCTTAGGAGCATACAGAATTTAGGACAACTCTTTCTTGGTTTAAACTATATGTGTAGAAGTCAGCCTGATGGATAACCTAATCTGACTGCTGAAGGACAGCCTGATTCTCTGTCACACTTCACCAGGACCAATGTGTAACGTACTACCCTAGGAAACACATTATTTTCCCTTTGGGGATGTTCCATTATATCTACCTTTCCTTGCTTTAAATGCTTGGTGCACATCAAAATCATTGACCTGTAGGAGTTGAGGTCTACCTCTCCCAATTTTCTCTAGATCTTTCTTACTTCCTGGAGTCTCTGTTATGACACATAAGGCAGAGAGCTGATAAAACTTGAAACAGGAGGTAACAGTTATGTGTATGTATCCCTCTTTCTTCTTTTGCATATAGTTAACTTCTTAGGATTCATCATTTTTAACACATATTTTTGTTCCAATTAACTTCCTGGACTCGACTAATATTTATAATTTTGTTTTCATTTATTGATCATTTATTCCATGCTTGTAATTGTATACTGTTTGCTGAGGAAATTTCTTCAGAAAAAATAAAATTGCATGATAGTTTGAAATATCTCAAATCTTTTTTAAAGTACTGTATTATCTGAACACAGACTCCTTTTGTTGGCAGAAACTTTTCCTGTTATATATAAAAATGCTCACCAATTGTCCAGGAAGGTATTTGATGTTATACTGGATATTTATCCATTAAATTCACAAGGCTATAGCTCAATGCCTGTCTAGAGTCTTGCCAGTGTTTTTCTATCTAAACTTGTAATAGACAAGGTTATCAAGGACATTTGAGCTCTTTACAAAATTAATCCTTACGTGACTATCAACTTCTCATTTATATCTTTTCATCTCTTCTTTGTCTTTTCTCATCTTCAGCTCTCCACCCCATACCCCACCCCACCTCAGGCTCAAGGGAGAACCTAAATTTAAAAAAAAAAAAATGGCCTTGGAAATAAATGGCCAGTGTAATTTCCAAACCTTGGATAATATTGGTCCACATTTTTAGTCAGCTAGCAACTTAGAGAATATGCAGTACAGAAGACTGTGAAAATTAAATCTCTTTAAACTAAGTATTTCCTTCTGACAGCGAGGTTCTCAAGGGAAGGGTTGTATGCAGTGTATGTAGGTATGTATGTATGTATGCCATGGCACAAATTCTTTCCTTCAAGGTGGCATTTTCTTCTGTAAATTACAAAGACATTCTGGATAACATCACTGTTCAGGAGCAGACAGTGGGCATGGAGTAATGGATAGTGAACCTGGAGGAGACTACAACAAGCAGTGCTCCTAGGGCTAACAGTGCTGTCATCGTCATCTTTTCCACCTTCTATGTGAGACTTGGTGTCTTTTCTTTCCCAGGTTTTTTCTGAGTCTCATCTAGGGTATGATACTGAAGCGGTACATACATAGGCGGGGAGTCAGATCCCTTTAGAATAACCATTCCTCCAAGTCCATTTGGGGGACTACGGCTTGATAAACCATAACTCCTTTTCTGGTGGCCTCCTAATTTAAAAAAAAGCACCCTCCTTCCTTCCTTTCTTCCCTCTCATCTTCCTTTATTTTTCTTGCAAGACTCTCAGGCCTCAGAAGACATAACATATTAATGTACCATTATAATATTAACCCAAATAGGTGTCATCTGGCACCTTGGTTATGTTAGGAACATAATCCTCTTATTATCTTTGCATTTCCAGGTGCTTGTCATCACTGAACCCTCCAGCTAAGACTGCTAGGATAACTTTCAATTACTAAAAGCTTTCTCCAGAATAATACAGAAACTTCTCAGCCATTTGTGCAGAGCCATCAACCTTATGCCCTATACAATTCAATTTTTGTGATTCATTTTTTAAACTCCTGGAGTTTTAATGCAAGTTCCAAAATGTATTAATGTGCTTTGAGCATCTCAATGAAACCTTTAAAAGTTTCCTTTGAACTACAGACTTTCTTTTTAGAAGAAATTATACTCTGTTGTATAACTTCTTCTCTCTCACTGGTTGCTTTTACTCTGCAACCAGTGAGAGAGAGAGAACTCTGTTCCTCCTTTCTTCTCCTGACTTTTAACAATAACCCTCAGGACTTAGTCTTTTGTCCTTTTTTCTCAGCACTTCATCCTACAGAGAGAAACTAACTCTCCATGTTTCAAAACTATCTTCCCAGGAATGACTCTAGATCTTTCAAAATCTTTCACTTCATTTTTGAAGTCTTCTGTTTCCAGAGGGATGTGATACATACCTAACGTATAACAAAAAACCTAAAAGTTGGCTATCTTCCTTTCCTAAAGAAACCTTTTCCAACTGCTCTTTTCTAAGCACAAACACTACTGTCTTCCTCCAATTTTTTCACACCACTAGACCACGATACTTAGACTTATTCTTTAGCTCTGTTTATTCTCCACATTTACCATGGAACTAAGTCCCCATGATATGATTCTTTTCTATTGCTCTAGCCACCCCTCTCAAACAAACCCATCAAAACACACATGCTTAGGTTAATACTTGGATTTCTTGTTCTGTTCATCTTACATATGTTTATTTCAATTCTTTTTTATATCATTTCACTCTTTTTATTAAGGCATCTAGTTACTTTTGACTCTTTTATATTGAGGTTTAACTTTAAAGATTCCCATTAAATCATACTCAACTAATAGTTCTCAGCTGCATTTTTCCAAAGTGATCTTTCACTGTTATTAAAAATGGTTCATCTGCTTCCTTCAAGTGAACCACTTTAATCCATCCTCTAGATGTATTGCTAATTGTTTCCTTCATGATTTTGCTCAATTGATTTCTTCTACCTGAAAAATATCTTCACTCTTTCCTGCTCAATAATTTCCATTATTTTTTTCAAGACATAGAACATAATACTTCTTTTTGAAAAATTCTCTCTAACTCATATTTCTTTGTGTCTATACTCTTCATTTACTTGGCTTTTATCTAGTTGTTAATGGTAGGGGAGATCATCAAGAAGATGTTACTGCCAGTTTGACCAGTGAGCTGGACCCTGATAATTGGAGGCTTCCTTTCCCCTACCCTGTCCTTGGAATGTACATCCCCCTTGCCTTCCCCATTCCCAAAAGCTGTCCCAAGGACACAGCCTTTAGATAATGTGATAATGAGGCAATCTGGACAAGTACAGGTGACTGAACCTGAGGCAGGAGACAGATGGGCCCTCAGGGCAAACAGTTTGAGTTCATTCCCTGTGGACCGATACTCCAAGACAGGAATAACAGGACAATTGAGAGAGGAGGCTGGGCCCTGCCTGTATAGAAGATAAGAGACCACATATTTCTCACTCTTGAGGTCGGGAGACCTCCCTGACTACACACGTGCAGAAAGGCTCCTTGGAGGTCAAAAGGAGAGTGAAGCCAGCTAATGCTCACTACCCATAGGCCTCTTCGGTAGAATCCATCTTGGCTAAGAGATGCACACACACACGGGAAAATCCTGAGCTATACCAAATACAGACTTTGAACCAGGCAAAGCAAAATGATTGGCCAAAGGAAACCCAGAAGAAATGCCCCATAAAAGTGATTTAAACTGCCATGAGGGCACGACTCTCTCTCTGAGCCTGCCTGTGTGTCTATCCACACGTACTTACTCTTTTTTTCCTCCTAATAAATACTTTACTTGTTCCACTACTTTCCATATTTGTGGGAATTCTTTTTCTGCAAAGCCATAGGGCCAGGGCCTTGTCACTGACCACTGGTCTAGTGGCTAGGATTCGATGCTCTCACCACCGTGACCCAACATCAATCACTGGCTGGGAACCGAAACCCTGCTTCAAGCCACTGCAGGCCGAGGCCACCTGGAATCAAACCCAGTTAAGGCTTCTATATAAACTTTTAAGATTCTGGTTAGCAGGTGCAGAAATCTACTTGTCTTGTGGCCACCCAAGTCATGTCTCTTAAGTAAGTTTCCGTGCTTATTAAAGCTGCCACCTGCCAATCCCACTCCTGGGCATATAACCAGAGAAAACCATAATTCAAAAAGATACATGCACCCCAATGTTCATTGCAGCACTATTTATAATAGCCAAGACATGGAAGCAACCTAAATGTCCATCAACAGATGAATGGATAAAGAAGATGTGGGGTGTGTGTGTGTGTGTGTGTGTGTGTGTGTGTGTATAAAATGGAATATTACTCAGCCATAAAAAGAATGAAATAATGCCATTTGCAGCAACATGGATGGACCTAGATTATCATACTAAGTGAAGTAAGCCAGACAGAGAAAGACAATCATATGATATCTCTTATATGTGGAATCTAAAAAAAAAATTTACAAATGAACTTATATATAAAACAGAAACAGACCCACAGACATAGAAAACAAACTTATCATTCCCAAAGGGGAAAGGGGAGGAGGGATAAATTAGGAGTTTGGAATTAACATATACACACTACCGTATGTAAAATAGATAACCAACAAGGACCTACTGTATAGCACAGGGAACTATACCGAATATTCTGTAATAACCTATAAGGGAAAAAAATCTGGAAAAGATATATTTGTATATATAACTGAATCACTTTTCTGTACACTTGAAACTAACACAACATTGTAAATCAACTGTATTTCAATTAAAAAAAAAAAAGCACAACAAAAAACCTGCCACCTGCCACACTGGAGCAGTCTGCCTTTTTCTCTGCTCTCCTTGCCCTCCTTGTATGGAGAGGGGTGGGGAGTTGGTTTAAGATTATACCAGGAGGGTCCTGAGGTTGTGAACTGATAGTTAATTTACATTATTTTATTTTACATGTTTCTATCTGATCTTAATTTTTCTTAGTTTCTTTTGTACTAAACTGTAAGCTCTTTAATTCAACTGGTTAATATCTGAGACAGTACTCTTTCCAGTGATAATACAATATGAAGCATTTGTTTATGAACCAATAAAAGCATTTGAGAATTGTTTATGACCTTACAAAAGAAAACCACAGCATTAGACCTGAATATTTTTAGCCAAATTTAATCATCCCAATGAGCTTAATTCTCAGTGAGAACTATGGAAGAAGCAACATACAAATTTAAACATTCAGAGTAAAAACTGTATCTTAAAAATGGACACATTAATTAATTTTAAAATTTCCATTATTTAATTTTATGTTTTTGCTGGCAATTAAAATGTCATCTTTAAAAAAAGATATGTATTCATGTATTAACAAAATGGTTCCTATTTAATAAGCCATTTACCTCTTAATCAGCTTCACACTGAATGGTTAGTTTAGTAATAATGTTTAATTTTACAATTAAGCTCCATCAGCTAAGAAAATAATTAATTTTAAGTCTCTCAAAAATTGCAAAGTTTAAAAACTTATTAATAGGTTTGGGCAGTTTGTGTTAGACCACTCCATTAAACTTCACTACATTTATTATAGCATTACAGTCATTTCGAAAACCTTATGCGTACAAATGTCAAGACATTCAGAGTTGTGGTTCATAGTATACTAAAGTATGTTCAGTTACTACAGAGTAATATTTTATTGTCTTATGATGCTCACATTAATAACAATATATATCTGTACTGTGTACAAGATGTAGCTGCAAAGGTGATATTTGTTCATATTTTCCCAAATGATTTTGCCATTTAGGGAGAAGTTTAAAAAATACAAAATAACAAAGGGTATGAAAAATATCTGTAAGAGTTTTGCTGACAATGATGCAAATCCAAGTTTTAAGAGTGTCTATAAGATCCAAGTTTTACGAGTGTCTATAAGATCTAACCCCATTTGCTGCTAACAGTCCTGCAATGACTTCTCATAGATTACAGGAGAGCACTTAAATCTTCAGTTTGGCATGTGAATGAATCATAGCCTGGCTCTAGCCTTGTCTTAATCACATCTCTTAAGAACTTTGTACTTCTTGATGCTCTTCCTTTGTTTTCTACATCAGGAATGTTCACCTCTTCTTTTGAATTCCTACTCTTCAAAACTCAACTCAAGTAGCACCTTCTCCAGCCTTCCCTAATTACACCATCTGATTTGAATGGTGCTCCTCTGGCTCCCATGGCAATCTGTGCTTCCCTTTATCACAGCATTTAGTACAATCATTGATTTATTTATCTGAATATTTGGCTGCAAGTTCATCAAGGGAAGGAATCATACCTAATTTGATCACATGTCAACACCTAGCACAATGTCTGACATAGAGTAAGTAACCAATGTATTTTTTAATGAAAACATGGATTGATTTGCATAAACTTCATCTGAAAATTAGTCTAATTATCCTGGAATTATACATACACATTTCATACGGTCATCTTCTTTACTAGATATGTGTGCCTTCCAGTGACACTAGTCTATGTACATTAAAGTCTGAAATAATCTTTAGTTCTATAGGGAAATCTGCTAGATGTAGATTATTCAGATGGAAAGAGGAAAAAGGTCATAAAATATCTCCCTTAAAAGTTGGACTGTTAATGGTACATAGGCTAAAATTGAGCAATGTTGTATAAAGGTCAATATAATGTCAATATAATACTTATATCTGTTAACATACTTTATGAATTAAAATGAAATTAAGCATTTTTTACCTTTAAGTTTATTGGAACAAAAAGTTAAATATAACTGCTAATAATAGCAACTAATAGTTTTTCAGTAATTCTGTGTTTTAAAAGTATTTTTGCCTAAAAATGTGGTGATTTAACCATGGTGTTTGGAACCAGACAGAAATTTCATGTCTTGGTTTTCTCACTGTTACCTCCTTGAGATACTTAACCTCTTTATGCCATAGTTTTCTCATCTGTAAAATATGAATTGCCTAGTACAGAACCTGGCAAGAAAGAACTCCATTGATGTAGCATTATTTTGGTACTAATATTAGGATCTCTTTTGTCTTTCAAAATTTGTATAAGAGCTAAATAGAATTTAAGGGAAAAAAAAAACATGAACTATTTCTTTTAAAAATGTTTTCATATTAGGGGTTGGTGAAGGGATAATTGTACTAAATATTAGGTAAAAGAGCTTTAGCTAGAGCTTAGCAAGCAACTCTGGTTACTCAAAACAGGATAAGAAATGGTTGAATATTTTCTTAAAGAACACACAATTCAGAATCAACAATCAAATTCAACTGTGTATCACCTGAGAATGGACTTCTAATCATGTTGTTTGGAAATGGAAGTGTTTACCTAATAACATCATAGGGTAGACAATATGAATATGCTGGGACTTCACATATCTGATATTTCAAGTGCCTAAGCTATTCTTACATACTCTGCATGTGTAGTTCATATTTCATCTGTTTCATGAAACTTTTTCAATCCCTCAATTTCTATAACACAGAAATATTACTAAAGTTTCAACGACATGTATCCTAAACTGTTCTTTACTTGTTTTTAGTGATTCCCCAAATTATTTTTGGAAGAGAAGACGAGATTTTATGTTATCTTTTTATCATAAAAGATACAGTAGTTTGACTGATGTCTCAAACACCTAGCTCAGGGCTGTTTATAGAGATGCTTAATACAAGCTTTTTGTGCTGATATAGAATTCAGGTATCTTTGGAAACATTAACTTTTCCCAGTATATGAGTATATTTATTGCACTGAGAAAAAACATTAAATTAAAATAGTTTACTCAATATTGTAATTATTTGTTCCCTATGAAATATAATTAACTATGCTCGAATCTGCCTCCTATGTCTCTCACATTGCTAGGAAAGTCTGGCTATAGTTAGTGTTTGAGTTTTGCATTTTGGGAAGAACATTTTAGGAAAAAAATGTGTCATAATTGCATGTGTTTGACTTTGTAGCATTTGGGGACTGACTGAAAGGCTAGCCTCCAAAGAACATGGTCAGAAATAAAGACTGCAGTGTTTGAGAAGACATCCTGAATGATGTCTCTGAACCTGTATTTTCTTTCTAAGTGTTTGGATCTTAAGGAAAGGAGCATGCTTTTTACTCATAGTTTGATGGTAGCATCCTCCTTTTAGGAAGGTTGATTCATGTTCAACCAGAAGCTTAATTCATGGCTGAAGAGAACCTCATGTTTGATGGTCCCAATAAAAAGTGTAGATTATCAGTGTTCCAGTCAAGTGGAATGGGTTTCAAGCTAGCATACCAGCCTAAAAAAGAAAATGGAACATTCACGTACAACTAGGTTAGAGATTCAGTCATTTACACTGAGTCCACGCAGGTGGGAAGAGGCTCAGTTGGCAGTTGGCACATGGGAAACTCTACTGCTGGACTAAAAGGTGACTGATACATAGTTAAACTTGGTTCTCTTCAGTTTCAGGAGCCATGCATGATAGAGTTTGCAGAATACACTGAGAGGAAAATTTTTAAATTCTTTGTCTATAAATTGCATTGTTTTATTACTTTTTAAAATTGAAGTATAGTTATTTTACAATGTTGTGTCAGTCTCTGCTGTACAAGAAAGTGACTCAGTTTACACATATATACACTCAATAATCTTTTCCATTATGGTTTATTCCAGGAGATTGGATATAGTTCCCTGTGCTATACAGTAGAACCTTGTTGTTTATATGTTCTAAATGTAATAGCTTGCATCTACCAACCCCATATTCCCAATCCATCCCTCTACCTCTTCCCCTCCCCCTTGGCAACCACAAGTCTGATCTGTATGTCTGTGAGTCTGTTTCTGTTTTGTAGATAGGTTCATTTGTCTCATATTTCACATTCCACATATAAGTGATATCATATGATATTTGTCTTTTTCTTTCTGACTTACTTCACTTAGTATGATAATCTTTAGTTGCATCCATGTTGCTTCAAATGACATTATTTCATTCTTTTTTATGGCTGAGTAGTATTCCATTAATACACCAAAAATGCATCTATTGTTTCTGGTATTCTGTTCTTGTCACTCACTAAAGACGTGGATTACTCTTATAAGAATGGTCTGATCTAAGGGGAGGGGAGGGATGAATTGGGAGTTTGGGGCTAGAAGATGTAAACAACAAGGTCCTATTGTATAGCAGAGTGAATGATATTCAATTATTCATTGTCGTAGTGATAAACCATAATGTAAAAGAATATAAAAAAGAATGTATATACATGTATAATTGAATCACTTTGCTGTACAGCAGAAATTAACACACTGTAAATCAGCTATACTTCAATAAAATAAATTTTTAAAAAGAAAAAAAATATATATATATATAAACTCCTTTGCTTTTACAGCTTGATCTTTCCATCCACAATACCCAAAATAAAACTCTGTTATATTATGCAATTTTAACAATAAAGAAATAGCAAATGAAAGATTTTTACAAGGTTATACCTTAAAAATGAAAGAAAAATTTACCTTTGGCATATTCTCTTAAGGTAAAAATAATAAACACAGATGTTACAGCAAAATTCATTGTTTTAGCCAATTATAATATTTTTAAAAGATGAGTAAAGACTTTTATTTGTTTTGCTCTAAAAATGATTTCAATTAGTGAATTAGTTTGTCAGAGATTTAAATTAAGTTGTGATATGCACAACAGGAATAGAAAATGGAATTAACAACAAAAGATATTCAAACATAAGCAGAGATAAATCTGACTGCCAACTTGTTAATTCAAATAGACTGTGCAGAATTTGTATATTGCAATCTGTGTGCATAAATCATGCAGTTCATATACAAAAAGCAAGACTTATTTGCAGCAGTATCCCCAAATAAAACGATTGTGTATATTTTCAAACAAAAAGACTACTTTGTATGTAGGTCAGAACTCACATTTATTTTGCAGCAATAGCAAGCATTGTTCTGCCTTTTTAATATTTTTGTTAGCCTCCTTTGAACATTTAATCCAGAGGTAGGTGACACATTTTGTGCAGCAAATCTTCCCATCTCTGGACTTGACTGATTGTGACAGGTCAGATGTTTCAGTGCTGACTACCATTCATCAAGTGCTCATTGTGGTCCGTGCACAGGGCTAAGGGTTTTGAAGATACTTTCCTATTTAATAAAACATCCATATGATGTAAATCCTGCTATCATTCCTGATATTTAGGTGAGCAAACAGGCTGGTGGGGCTTGGAAGTGTTCTAACTTTGGCCCACTTGATTCCAAGATGAGCGCTTTATTTATTTATTTATTCATTCATTCATTCATTCATTGAAGTATAGTTGATTTACAATGTTGTGTTAGTTTCAGGTGTACAGCACAGTGATTCGGTTACGTGTGTGTGTGTGTGTGTTTGTATGTATTCTTTTCAGATTTGTTTCCCTTATAGGTTATTATAAATTATTCAGTATAGTTCTCTGTACTATACAGTAGGTCCTTGTTGGTTACCTATTTTATATATAGAAGAGTGTATATGTTAATCCCATCCTCCTAATTTATCCCTCCCCTCCTTCTCTTTGGTAACCATAAGTTTGTTTTCTATAAAGCTTAGACTAAAATTGAGTTTTTCTCTTATAAATGCCACTGTATTATTTTCCTGCTTTCTCCATCTTTAGGACTAGCTTCATCATTCTGTTTCCAGTACTAACGCTAACATTATATATTTTTTTCATTATGTGTCCTCACATAAAGCATTGTATTAATAAACCCACAATGATAGGTAGATCAGGAATAAAACCATGGAGTGAATGAAAAGGAATCTTACAGTTTTAGGTTAGTTTAATTTTTTAATTTGGTAATATGAGGAAATTTTTATATAGTATAAATGAATGAGACAGTATACCCTAGGGGTCTGAAACAAATGACATATGAATGACAGATGACAGACTGATTATAACACTAGGTTTATTACTTTATACCTGCTTCCTAAAGTGTAAGCTAGTTACTCATTTAAACATTCTTCATAATCTCCATTTACCTTATGGCAGTAAGTATTAGCATACCAAAAAGATAATAGTATGGTGGGTCACCGTTTCTATTTTTATTGGTCATTCTGACTTTCCCCAAAACTAATAACTGACTCTGGGACCCAAAAGGATTAGGATAAAAGCATAATAATTTTCAAAATAAGCATTTAAAATCATGATTATATAAATAGTCTTGTCAAAGAGACTCACAGACATAGAGAACAGACTTGTGGTTACCAAGGGGGAGAAGGGTGGGGGAGGGATTCATTGGGAGTCTAGGATTAGCAGAGGCAAACATACATAGGACAGATAAAAAACAAGGTCCTACTGTGTAGCACAGGGAACTATATTTAATATCCTGTAACAAACCATAGTAGAAAAGAACATGAAAAGGAATATATATGCATATATATATGTATACATATACATATATAACTGAGTCACTATGTTATACAGAAGAAATTAACACAACATTGTATATCAACTATACTTCAATAAATTAAAAAACTTTTTTTAATAGTTTTTTCAAGTAAGTTATAAGTACATCCTTTTTAGGCACTGCCAAAAAATTAAAAAGTATTTTATTTTCATTGAATTTCTACAAAAAGACATTTCCCCTTCTATAAATGTTAGTTTTGTTCTTTGGGATCTCTGACGTCTGATATTTTGATAGTATAATAATAGGGTTTTTTTTAGTACTTTATATATGTTAAGAGTTTTGTGTGAATAATCTTACTCATTGGATTGTGACTATCCCTTTTCCTCTGATGGGGAAAGAAAAGCTTGTGGAGTTTGAGAAAATTACCCAAGGCCATGCATTTAGTAAATGGAGAGGCTAGTGTATAAACACAGACAGGGTTATTAATCATTCATGGTTCAATTTAACAAATATTTACTTAACACCTACTCTATCTTGGTGCAGGTTCTAGGTATAAAACAATGAGCACAATATGTGATTTTTTTTCTCCTGGTGCTTCTAGACAAATGCAAGGAGCAGATATTAAACAAAGAACACATTTGTGAATATATATTTACCAACAGAGGTGAGGGTTACATACAAAAACTTAGAAAGCTTGAGAGCCTGTAGAAAAGGGAAACCTCTATGGGGGATAAAGGAAGATTCCTGAGGAACTTACATTTGACCTGAGGTCTCAAGGACAAGGAATGTGTGTTAAACAAAGAAAGTGTGGGGAATGGGAGTGAGGATTTAAGAGTGTTTTATGAAAGAGAACACCATGAATGGAATCCCAGCTTGTTGAAGGATGGAAAATGATGACAGTGTGGCTGAGGTGGGAGAGCTACGTGGAATAGAGGCTGAAGGTACAGAGGTGGTTCAAGGACTTTGGTCTTTTTCTAAGGGCAATAGAAAGCCATTAAAGGTGTTTTGTATCACTATTTTATTTTTATTTTGGGGAGCTAAATGTGAAAACTAGATTTGGGTTTTTACGACATCACTCTGGCTAGAGTATAAAAAACAAACTGCTGCATGGAAATAACAGATGTAGGAGACACCATTTAGAAGGTTATTGCAGTAGCCCAGATACAAGATATTTAATGCTTGCAATAGCTAGGTAGGTGTGAAGGTGGAGTGAAGTGGATGGATTACAGGACAGTTTAAGAGATACAATCAGTGATGTTTGGTGATGGATTAAAGATGGAGGATGAAGGAGAAAGAGGCTTCAAAGATGATTACCAGATAAATTGCTTGCATAATCATTATGTATGCTGCTTCTCTGTACTCCAAAATAGAGGGAGATTTTTAAAGCAGAAAATCCTACTCCATGCTCTCAGGTAAAATCCTTATCTGAGCTTTATCCTTGAAAGAGGGTTAACAATCCCACGCTGCTCACCACACAGAGTTACTGGAAGGTCAAGTGATCACCTCCCACCTGTGAGTGCAGATCTCAGCTTCACAACTTACAGGCTGTATGGCCCCAGGCAAATGAGGTTTTCCAAGTCTTCATTTCCCCTTGTAAAATTAGAGATAATAATATCTGACATATAGGGTCGTCATAAAAAGTAAATATTCCATGTAGCCTATTTGCTTAGTTTACTTTTTGTCAAATGGGATTTTTCAGCAAATAAATGCTCCTGTTCCTCCTTTTCATTTTTTCTTCTTCTCTATCCCTATTTCTTCTGTACCTTCTCCTCCTATACCATTTCCATTTTCTTCTCTTCCTCCTCCACCCACCCACCATCATCAGCATCCTTCTCTTTCTCCTCTTCCCACTTCTTTTTACTCATTAACATACTCATTCATTAATCTCAAAATAATTTTTTCATTCCCTCTTTGTATTAGCCCTTTTATTTTGATTCCCATACCACCACCAACTATTGGACTTTATTATTTTATTCCTCTACTAAGATGAACTGTGTCATTGCTTCTGGTCTTGCCATCTCCAAATCATATGACACACCCCTGTCAGATTAGTGTTCCTAAGCTACTATTTTTATCATGTCTCATTGTCCTGCTCAGAAATTTTTGTAGCTTCTCATTGATGGTATGTAAAATGGAAATACAGTGAGGATTTATTTAGATCTTTGGAGTCAGAAAGGGTTGTTTTGTTTTGTCTGTTTTTTGGCTCATGTATTCACCAATTTAGGGGGAACTATTGCATGTCTCTAAGGCTTGGCATCCTCTTCTGTAAAATGGAGACAATAACTACGTATAAGCTTGTTATGAAGATCGCTGAGATAATGTATTCAGATGCTTAGAATCATGCCTCATACATCTCAGGAGTCATTCAATAGTTGATGTTATTATCATCATAGAATGAATGTCATACTTCTAAAGTAAACCGCTGAAGATCTTCCAATCTGATGTCTATTCATATTTACATAACCCCGTTTCCAGCAGAACTATTCAAGAGGAGTTCTAACTTGGGAATAAACTTAACCCTTCTTTATTCTCTAAACCACCTGGTCTCTTCCAAGTCTCCATTTCTCTTTCATTATATACCTTCCTCCCTACTTCTAATCACCAATAGTCTACGTGTCCTTCAAATTTTAAATGCCATGGCAGGAATAATCTCATTTTTCTCAAGATGACAAGGGAATTTTGTGCACAGCTTGTGTTGTATTTGTGTAAAATTCTTTAGGATGTAGACCACCGTATGTATATTTACAGCCCCTAGTATAGTTTATTTATCATTAAATGTTTGCTAAATGTATAAATGAATTTAATGCTTTTATCACTAAAAATATCCATACA
Source organism: Balaenoptera ricei (assembly GCF_028023285.1). Lineage (NCBI taxonomy): Eukaryota > Metazoa > Chordata > Mammalia > Artiodactyla > Balaenopteridae > Balaenoptera > Balaenoptera ricei. The sequence goes on from NC_082655.1 coordinate 54,881,696, forward strand.
TATTTTACGGATATTTTATATGATATATAATATTTTGTTTCCAACATGAATTTAAGGCAATTTATGTTTTATAAATATTGTTGTTAAAGATGGCATAGTGCTGTTTTCTCTCTTTTAAAAGTCTAAATAGAGTTTAAGTCATATTAGGTTAATGATTGTCCTTTAGTTATAGTGCACATAAACCAAGTAAACTGCTAGGTGGTAACTAAAACATTTCTTTTGGACTTTCCCTAATTTTTCAACCATTATCTGTAAGAAAGACATTACCTAGGACTACACCCCCAGAAAGAAAGTTATATAAATGTAATCTGGATGAATTATGCTACCACTGAACAGGTTTGTCTATTATGCAGTTATTCAAAATGATAGTTATTTAAGGATTTCTTGATTTTATATATTCAAGTTGCTTTAAGTCCATTTAAAATATCTGAATTTACTTTTATAGTAAACAAATGCTTTTGTTCTCTTAAAGTTTTGTGAAGTGGTAATAGTTTATTGTTTTATAGCCAATGAAAATACAAACCTACTTGCTTGTAAAGAGTAATTATTTTCATAATCTTCATTTCAAATTTAAAGGAAACTGATGATTTCAAACTAGATTGCTCAATGTTTAAATGTGTTTGCTACTCCAGTATGCATCCAGGAAAAAAAAAACAAACATAAAATGTATTTATGCAGGTTGTTCACAACTAGATTAAGATTTTCATCATTTCTAATGTTTATGAGCAGGGTATACAGAAATCCGTATCATTCATTATGAGATTCACTTATCTGGGTTCTGGCAGTTCTATTATCTCTCATGGTAACTCATATTTCTAAATTGAAGAACTCACAGACATATATTACATAATGTTCACACTCAACTAGAACATGGTGAGTGTAAAAATTATTGTTATTAAAGGAACTGAAAATTAAGTCTTTTAATGAAACATCATTTTTTTATTAATTAATTAATTTATTTTTGGCTGCGACAACAGATGTATTTTCTACTAAAGGACACAACACTTTTTGATTAAAGCATGCATCAAACTAATTAATCTATTTTAGTAGTCCATTCTAATGTTACCAAAGTTCTTCTTTATTACTATCCTTTTTCCTTGGTAAACTGACTAGATTGATCAGATTCATTGTTTAAAATAATTAACTACTATTACCACAAATCAAATTTCTACAGTAATGGGGAAAGAAACCAGTGTGGCCTATATCCATTCTTGGTTGGTTTTTTGTCATGACAATGTATCTTCATATATTACTTAATGACCTTGGCAATTATGTTATATCTAGAAAGAAAAAAAAAACAAAAAACAAACTATGCTTAAGCCACTTCCCAAAAGATGAAAATAACATTTTTCATACAATGTATTTGAATAACATTAGTGATCAGATGATTAAAAAATAATACTGGTTTAGGCGAATCTTAAGCAGTGGGAAATTTATAGAATATTCATTAAATACATACAATTGAAGTATATACAACAACCTTACCTGCCATTAAATTCAGACCGTGATAAACAGCGGGTTGATCGCACATCAAGGAAAAGAATGAATGAAGCTATGCTTCAAAATTAATAGGTGATTGCAAAAATAGAATATTCCTAGAGCTCATAATACTATTCCCATTATGAAAATAACATTGATGTGTTCCATTGGGGAAGATTAATTAGGTATTGTGAAATATACAGAGTACTTCTGCTGAGAGTTTAATTATGGACTATTGATTTGATAGTTATCTGGTGAACTTCCAAGCACAAATTTCAGGGAAATGAGGGGCTTGCCTATAAAATCTTAAATAGTGTAATGTGCATAGTGTGGGGGGAAATGATGAAATAAGATCCAGAGGAATAACTGAGCATTTTGGTAATTACATTGATAAAAATATAGAGGATTTTTAAAAATTGGTTTTATAATGATTTGGCAAGTAACAGTGTAGAGGCCAAAACAAGTTGCTTTAGAAGTCCTCGATCAAAGCCTGTGTCTCTGGGCCAGAAGAGATAGAAAAGATGGATTCTAAATGAATGTCAAAGATGGTACTTTTTAAGCTTGCCAGGAATTGGAGCAGTAGGTCAAGAACCTTGAACATTGTTTTTATAGCAAAGATAAATTGACGGCTAACTGAATATCTTTAACAAAGGTACCTAGCACTCTAAAGGAGTGAAAAAATGATGATGAAAGATCTCTAATTCAGATATGAAACCTGTCTTTTATATTTTTACTAAAAGATAGACAATGTAAAGTTTTCAAATTATGAATTTGGAATAGTTATTATATTGCCAACCATGAAGAGGAGTTGAGGTTTAAACCTTTGTAGCCATGCACATTTTAAAAAACTGCCAAGAATATTATGGCTCCCTCAGGGACAATTTCATTAGAAGGTAAATATATGTGTTAATTTACCAATGTTACTGAATGTAAGCAGTGTAAGTTAAAAATATAATAAAAATAGAATATAAAAACTAAAACCAAAGTCTCAACCATATTAGTGAATTCATTCATCTATTCATTCATCAAATAATCATTGAGCTCCTACCATGAGCAGGGTACAGAGCCAGGTAAGGTACAAGATACAAAGATTAAAAATAAATCTAGTCTTATCGTAGTTTACTAGAGAGAGCTATGAGAAGAAATAAATAGAATTTGCAGCATGGTAAGCATTTCAACAGAGATAATAAAGAATGATGGGAAAGCATATAGGAAACAGTTATGTAGCAAATGGTGAGTTTAGTAAAGGTGGCTATAAATAAGAAGATAGAATATTGTAATAATAAAAAGAACTACTTGAAAATTGATGTTAATTATTTAAATATAAGAAAATATTATCGTATTTCTATTACACATTAACTTTACTGCCTAACAATATTATTTTTTAATGAAATAACTAGTGCTGAATAAATCCCTAATCTCCCAAGGAAGGAAGGTGGGCAAGCACATTTATTGGTCACCATTGCTGATGGGTAATAAAACAAATCCTTTCCTCCTCTATGAAATGCAGGCATTAGCCGAGATAACTCTGCAGTCTTTTTTGCTTGCTTCTTTGTCATTGTAACATTTATAAATAACGGAGCACAGAATCAAATGAAAGTCCTGACAATTCTGTCCAACCATATCCAAGTCTATGGGACACTGTGATTGAGTATGATGAACATGATAACTTTAGGTTCAGACTGGAAGTAAATCAGTAGTTTGTGGTTTGCACTGTTAATGGAGGTATAAAATATGTGGTTATTAAAAAGATACCATGCTATACTGTCATTCTAACTAGATAAAGTTGGAAATTTTCCTACTAATTTTACTCAAAGCAGGACCTGAACCCATCTTAAGTCTTCCTCAATGAACATATCTTATATTCTTAGATCCTTTCATGGTAAGCAAAGTAAAGTTCCTTAGAGAAATTTAGTCACACTCATTCTGATGCCTTGAAGGAAAAAATAATAGCATACTTTATTAGTGTAGCGTCCTTTAAATTGCCTAAAATTTAACCTTTGCCGGCTAAAATGAAAAAGCTATAATGAAAAATATTAATTGAAACTAACTTCACATCCTTCTGTGAAGAAAGCCTTTTCTGAAATTGTAGATATTTATATTCTGTGAAATTCCACATGTACAAACTTGACACTTGATCAAAGGAAAGTTAAGGTGATTGAATTTTACTGCCTTCATAAGGTAAAATTAAAACAAATAATTGTTTATTCAAACATAGGTGTACTGCATTTTGTATATGAAGGTGTCACAAGAAATATGGCACAAATATTATATATGTAAAAGTAGCTATATATATAGTTAAAGACATTGTAGTTCTGATGGCTGTGTATTGGCCCTAGTCTGGTCTGTCTTCCCTCTTTCATCAATGTTATCTTGGAAGTAGGTCCTTCTTTGAAGGATGGCTGGGCAGGGTGACCACATTGGCCCCTGATCCAGAAAGAGGGTTAAACTATCCAGGCCACAGAAAGCTCAAATCTATGACCTTGGACCTTTTAGCTCAGTGCTCTAACTCAGGTAAGACGCTTGAAATAAATTTAGCAAGCACATAATATTTTGCTTTCAATTCTTTATTGAATTCCTTATTGCTCCTCTAAACAATTTTATCTTTTTTTTTTTTCAGTTACCAAGTCCAGAAGGTAAAATGACTTGTCAGTAAAAATTTTTGGAAATCTCAATTATACTTAAAAAAGAAAAAATGTGTAGCATGGAGATCCTTTCAGAGTCTCTTCATTATTCTAATAGCTTCTTTTCAACTGTTCCATTCTAAGCTTTTATGTCAGAAATTTGCCAATGCTGAGAAAAACGTTTGTGCTCTAACTAACTATTCAGGTCCATTTAATGTGAAGTATTCATTATTGACACAGATTGTACACATATTTGAAACATTGAAAGCCCTTGAGAGAGCTTTTACCTGCAATAACTTTAAATGCTTTGGAAATGAGGTCACTTTTAGTTACAATTCAAGAATTTCTAGTTGGTATCACTACTGAGTAGTGAGAATAATGGAAAGGACATTGAAAGAAAAGAATAAGAAAGTAGGCAATGAAATTACTTTATATGACCATTCTAAATATATCCCAAAGTTAAAAGTTACATCACAACTTAGTAACACAGATGTATTATGTATGACATGAAGTCTTATCTTTCACAGACTCAGCCAGTAGGTCTTGGACTTGATTCAAGATACTCCTTCTAGTCTATGTCTCTGTGACTTTGAGGTCTGAAAAAAATCAACCACTGAGTTACTGCTGAGATTAATAGCTACAAATCTGTGGAGAAAGAAACAATTTGTTCCTCTAACTGATGCAAAATTGATTTAACAAATAATGAAACCTAGAAAGAGAGCCAACCCTGGCTAGGGGGAAAAAAATTGAGAATGTAGAGAAACAAGTTTTAATGCTGAATGTGTTACCAGCTTAAGTCTTCAGTTCTTAAAACATAATGATACAAAAATCTGGAAACTTTAAATTAACTAGGAACTAGCTCAATGATTAGTGCAACAGAAGTCCTTGGGATAAAGCCATTTTTCCATGTCACTTCCAAAGTATGCCTTAAATTTGGGGTAAACATGATTAAATTACCCAAGACATAATGTAAGTGGTTTTAGATTCCTTTTAATACCTCTTATGAAATAAGTATATTAGAGTTGTTAACAGAAAAAAATAACTCTAAAATCTAAGACCAGAAATGGTTAGCACATTGAACATCATCCATGGATATTTTTGAATATAAAAAGGAAAAGATATTTCATCAATAGACTGAATCATAGTGATTTGGGCGGGAGGCGGGGGGGATAACTGCAGTTTCTAATTGCTGAAAGAGGTGCATAAGTAAAGAAATATATTCCTTTAATCCTTCAACAACTATTGATTGAGGGCTTTCTAATGCCAGACCATGCAGGGGATGTAGCAGTGAAGAAAGATATCTAGTCTCTGTCCTCAGGGGGTATAGCCAAATGACTAGATACATTATAATTTACACACGAAGCACACATAGGGTACAAAGGAATACATATAAAGATCAACTCTGCTAACCATACAGAGCTTAGAGAAATTAATCTGTAGGAGGTGATTGCCTAAACTGGTTCCTGATGGATGAGTAGGAATTAACTAAGATAGGGGAGTAGGGTGTTCTAAACAGAAGACGCTACATAAGGAGTTAATGATGGAAAGAATTCCTCAGAGGACAGAAAGAAAATTCAGCATCATACGCTAAACCGAAATATTCAAAATGGGATGGCAAGAAATGAATCCATACACGAAGGATTATCTTACTTAATAGTAAGATAATCAAGAAATGCCTTGTAAGTTTTTTAAAGTCATAAAATTAGACAATGCTTTCTTAACATATATTTTAATGCAATGATTGAAAAATTGGTTCACTGTAACACCTGAGCAACAAAGTTTAGATGGATAAATAATATGAAGGCTTTCAGTTAATGCTGGTATAAACACTGACCCAGGATAACTGAAAGGAGAAACCAGAGTTATCAACTAGTGTTAAGTTGATAACACAGAGTGATGATGCTTACTTGTCAACGGAAATAACCTCTAGACTTACTTGGGTTTTCAATAAATTTGGCAGTTAAAATTTATTTAAATTAGAACAATTAATGTAGATATATACTGCTGTCCAATAAATACAACAAAATCTTAACAATTTCATAATAACCTACTTGGAGATCTCTGCTATTTTACTTTTCTAGATGGAAGATAATAAAATATCTAAGACATACATGTTATTCTATAGCAAAAGAATTCTGTAACTGTTAGTCATGATGAATAAACATAGGGGAGAAGTTTATAATTTTTCTTAAGTCATTTCACTTTATAATAATCATAAAAACAATAATGACCAAAAGTCATAATTTCATAGAGTATCCTAACCAGCTTTATTGCCACATAAATATGGCAATGCTAAGTATGTGCTATGAAGTTATATTGTTATTAAACACACAAAAACGTATAGCAAAATGTAAAAAATGTCCACTATATCAGAAAGTCTCCAAGGACAAAGAATTATTTGACAGTCATATTTTTAAGTATCAGTCTATACCAGTGATTGGAATCTTAGTCAAAAAAATGGTACAAATGAACATATTTACACAACAGAAATAGAGTCACAGATGTAAAAAAAAAAAATTTATGGTTACCAGGGGGGAAGTTTGGGGAGGGATAACCTGGGAGATTGGGATTGACATATACACACTACTATATATAAAGTAGATAACTAATAAGGACCTACTGTATAGTCCAGGGAACTCTACTCAAAACTCTGTAATGATCCTGTATGGGAAAAGAATCTGAAAAAGAGCGTATATATGTGTATGTATAACTGATTCAATTTGCTGTACAGCAGAAACTAACACAACATTGTAAATCAACTATACTCCAATAAAAATTTAAAAAAAACATACAAAGATTAGTGTGATATAATCATCATTGCAGCATACCTTATACATTTCCTTATACATTTAATGACTCTGGTCCCAAAATAAAGTTATATTGCTACAACTGATGTGATTGCATTGGATAACAATATTTAGAACATGCTTTTAGGGAAAAAGTATTACAACAGATATTTCTTATACCTTACAACCTATTCTTAAGTTAACATTGATAAAATTTAATAACGTGGGCAACTTAGAATTTTGGGCCAGTTGATCCTTTAACATACAAATAAACAACACAAGATTTACTTAACTGGGCTTGAAAATGCAATGATTGAAAAATCTGTTCACTGTAACACCTAAATAAAAAAGTTTAGGTGGATAAATAATGTGAAGGCTTTCAGTTAATACTGATGTGAAATGGAAAATTACTACAACTGTTGATTTAATTACTGCCAGTATTAATCTAGGAGAAATAGTATTACTAAAGATTAGTAGCTTCCTCAACTAAGTACATTAGATAACTGTTTCCATAGGACAAAAACAACTTGTAAGCATCTTTAACCTGATAGATTACTGTATTATTATAAGAGAACTGGTTTACTTAGCATGGTTCCAACTTCCAAAGCCACATTTCCATAGGTTCAAAAGAGAATTTCAGCAACAAACATATCTATCATGTTCATGACATAATTTCTTATATCTTGTTCCTGTGCTTGCTTATCAACTGCTCCCTTAAATATTCACGTAACAAAGAAGGATTTTAAAGAATTTTAAATTATTTGTTTTTCTTTCAATTTCAAATAAATTTTCATGTCCATTCAAACAGCATCCTCTCTCAAAATCTAGCTTGGGTTCTGGAGAACTGACATGATGAACAATCTGAAAATTTTTTCTGTCTAAATTGTGAATAAACAAGTAAATTCTAGATACGTTCATGGAGTATCCATGCTACAGTCTCTTTGGGAGACTCTGTACCCATTAATCACTTGAGTGTATCATCTTTGTTAGAAATGATCATTAGAAAAAGGCTACTTTCATATAAATAGTTCTGGGAGGACAAATTCAGAAAAATTTTATGACCACTTTTAAAATTCAAGTGACCATTTTCCCCGTGCTACCTCAGCAAAGCTGAAGTAAAAGAGTAAATGCATTTTTCCTCTCACTCCAATTAAAAATAACTGTTTTCTGAATTTGTGTAAGTGTATTTTTATTTAATTGTGAACCAACCTTTCATTAATTACTGACACTATAAATTAGATAGAATTAAATAGTCCAGGGAGTCTGTATACATTTACAGGTATAGTATATTTTTGATATTGTATTTTATGTTACATTTGATTATCATATAAAATACCAAAAAAAATTAAAATCTGAAAGTACAGGTAAAAGTTAAATTATGACTATATGCTGTACATTTAAAAACAAACTTGAGTTGAAAGACACTGTTCAATTATGGAAGGAAAAAGGTATAAAGCAGTCAGACATCTACATGAACCCAGCAGAGGTGACTTCAAAGTCAAAATTCCCATTGCCTGTGGAGCCTATTAAGAAGACAGATACTAGCAATTTGAAGAACAATGTGTGTTTATTTAAGGAAATACATCCAGCTGTTCCTCTAAGGCATTTTCAAGTTCACTGAGTATCAAAAGGATCATGTAATATAAAATATACTTATAATACTTTCCAATGATAAGCAGCCTAAGGCATGAAACATTACAAAAATATATGCCACAGTCTCTATAAGGAGCTTAAGGAAATAAATGTGGATTTTATCTTTATTTTAGAATAAAAATGAAGCTCTAGAGATAATATATGTCAATGATAGGAGACCATTAAGACCTTGAGTCAACATTAACACATATATAATGTTGCCCTGTATAACTAAAGGTGTCAGAAATTCCACAATCAGAATTAGAGTGCAATTCAGTAAATAATGCCAAGAAAACCAATAATTACAAAAAAGGAAAATGAATCAAAAGATTATGCCAAACAATTTAGGTGTTCTAGAACAAGAAGAATGTAATGACTCACAATGAATTTCTAAATCACTGCACAGCATTTTGCTTTTCTAAGTTCTGGAAACTTTTAATCCTTTTGCAGAAAAAATAGCACACAAAGTAAATATATTCATATGTGAACATTTCACTGCATGTTTATATATGTAAAAATTTTCCTCAGGATATTTTTTTCTGTTTTTATATGATTCAAAGAATAGGGGTATTGATCAAACAATATCTTTTGCCTTTTAAAGTTAATTTATTAGTTTCCTCATGGGATATATAAGCTTATTCTTTCACTCTAGTCAATATGTGTTTGATTGGTGCAAGATGGCGGAGTAGAAGGACATGTGCTCACTCCCTCTTGCAAGAGCAGCAGAATCACAACTAACTGCTGAAAAATCATCGAGAGGAAGACACTGGAACTCACCAAAAAAGATACCCACATCCAAAGACAAAGGAGAAGCCACAGTGAGATGGTAGGAGGGGTGCAATCACAATAAAATCACATCCCATAACCACTGGGTGGATGACTCACAAACTGGAGAACACTTATACCACAGAAGTCCACCCACTGGAGTGAAGGTTCAGAGCACCACATCAGGCTTCCTAACCTGGGGATCTGGCAACAGGAGGAGGAATTCCCACCAAATCAGACTTTGAAGGCTAGCGGGATTTGATGGCAGGACTTCGACAGGACTGGGGAAAACGGAGACTTCACTCTTTGAGGGCATACACAAAGTAGTGTGCACATCAGGACCCAGGGGGAAGGAGCAGTGACCCCATAGGAGACTGAGCCAGACCTATCTGCTAGTGTTGGAGGGTCTCTTGCAGAGGTGGGGGGGTGGTTGTGGCTCACCATGGGGACAAGGACACTGGCAGCAGAAGTTCTGGGAAGTATTCATTGGTGTGAGCCCTCCTGGAATCTGCCATTAGCCCCATCGAAGAGCCTGTAAGCTCCAGTGTTGGGTTGCCTCAGGCCAAACAAGCAACAGGGAGGGAACTCAGCCTCACCCATCAGCAGACAAGCGGATTAAAGTTTTACTGAGCTCTGTCCACCAGAGCAACACTCAGCTCTAACGACCACCAGTGCCTCCCATCAGGAAGCTTGCGCAAGCCTCTTAGATAGCCTCATCCACCTGATGGCAGACAGCAGAAGCAAGAAGAACCATAATCCTGCAGCATGTGGAACAAAAACCACATTCACAGGAAGATAGACAAAATGAAAAAGCAGAGGACCATGTACCAGATGAAGGAACAAGATAAAACCCCAGAAAAACAACTAAATGAAGAAGAGATAGGCAACCTTCCAGAAAAAAGAATTCAGAATAATGATAGTGAAGATGATCATTCAGGACCTCAGAAAAAGAATGGAGGCAAAGATCAAGAAGATGCAAGAAATGTTTCAAAAAGACCTAGAAGAATTAAAGAACAAACACCAAGAAGAATTAAAAAACAAACAAACACAGATGAACAATACAATAACTGAAATGAAAAATACACTAGAAGGAATCAATAGCAGAATAACTGAGGCAGAAGAACAGACAAGTGACCTGGAAGACAGAATGGTGGAATTTACTGCCACGGAAGAGAATAAAGAAAAAAAGAATGAAAAGAAATGAAGACAGCCTAAGAGACTTCTGGGACGACATTAAACACACGAACATTCACATTATAGGGGTCCAAGAAGGAGAAGAAAGAGAGAAAGGGCACGAGAAAATATTTGAAGAGATTGTAGTCGAAAACTTCCCTAACATGTGAAAGGAAATAGCCACCCAAGTCCAGGAAGTGCAGAGAGTCCCAGGCAAGATAAACACAACGAGAAACACACCAAGACATATAGTAATCAAATTGGCAAGAATTAAAGACAAAGAAAAATTATTAAAAGCAACAGGGAAAAACAACAAATAACATACAAGGGAACTCCCATAAGGTTAACAGCTGATTTATCAGTTGAAACTCTACAAGCCAGAAGAGAGTGGCACGATATATTTAAAGTGATGAAAGGGAAGAACCTACAACCAAGATTACTCGACCTGGCAAGAATCTCATTCAGATTCAATGGAGAAATCAAAAGCTTTACAGACAAGCAAAAGCCAAGATAATTCAGCACCAAGAAACCAGCCTTATAACAAATGATAAAGGAACTTCTCTAAGTGGGAAACACAAGAGAAGAAAAGGACTTACAAAAACAAACCCATAACAATTAAGAAAATGGTAATAGGAACATACATATCGATAATTACCTTAAATGTAAATGGATTAAATGCTTCAACCAAAAGACACAAGCTTGCAGAATGGATACAAAAACAAGACCCATATATATGCTGTCTACAAGAGACCCACTTCAGACCTAGGCACACATACACACTGAAAGTGGGGGATGGAAAAAGATATTCCATGCAATGGAAATCAAAAGAAAGCTGGAGTAGCAATACTCATGTCAGATAAAATAGATTTTAAAATAAAGAATGTTACAAGAGACAAGGAAGGACACTACATAATGATCAAGGGATCAATCCAGGAAGAAGATATAACAATTATAATATATATGCACCCAACATAGGAGCACCTCAATACATAAGTCAAATGCTAACAGCTATAAAAGAGGAAATCGACAGTAACACAATAATAGTGGGGGACATTAACACCTCACTTACACCAATGGACAAATCATCCAGACAGAAAATTAATAAGGAAACACAAGCTTTAAATGACACAATAGACCAGATAGGTTTAATTGATATTTATAGAACATCCCATCCAAAAACAGCAGATTACACTTTCTTCTCAAGTACACATGGAACTCTCTCCAGGATAGATCACATCTTGGGTCACAAATCAAGCCTCAGTAAATTTAAGAAAACTGAAATCATATCAAGCATCTTTTCCAACAACTGAGATTAGAAATAAATTACAGAGAAAAAAATGTAAAAAGCACAAACAATGGAGGCTAAACAATACGTTACTAATTAACAAAGAGATCACTGAAGAAATCAAAGAGGAAATTAAAAAATACCTAGGGACAAATTGCAATGAAAAAATGATGATCCAAAACCTATGAGATGTAGCAAAAGCACTTCTAAGAGGGAAGTTTATAGCAGTACAATCCTACCTCAAGAAACAAGAAAAATCACAAATAAATGATCTAACCTTACACCTAAAGGAACTAGAGAAAGAAGAACAAACAAAACCCAAGGTTAGTAGAAGGAAAGAAATCATAAATCTCAGAGCAGAAATAAATGCAATAGAAAGAAAGAAAACAATAGCAAAAATCAATAAAACTAAAAGCTGGTTCTTTGAGAAGGTAAACAAGATTGATAAACCTTTAGCCAGAGTTATCAAGAATAAGAGGGAGAGGATACAAATCAATAAAATTAGAAATGAAAAAGGAGAACTTACAACAGACACTGCAGAAATACAAAGCATCATAAGAGTACTACAAGCAACTCTATGTTAATAAAATGGACAACCTGGAAGAAATGGACAAATTCCTAGAAAGGTATAACCTTCCAAGACTGACCCAGGAAGAAACAGAAAACATGAACAGAACAATCACAAGTAATGAAATTGAAACTGTGATTAAAAATCTTCCAACAAACAAAAGTCTAGGACCAGATGGCTTCACAGGTGAATTCTATCAAACATTTAGGGAAGAGCTAACACCCATGATTCTCAAACTCTTCCAAAAATTGCAGAGGAAGGAACACTCCCAAATTCATTCTAGGAGGCCACCATCACCCTGATACAAAAACCAGGCAAAGATACTACAAAAAAAAGAAAATTACAGACCAATATCACTGACGAATATAGATGCAAAAATTCTCAACAAAATACTAACAAACAGAATCCGACAACACATCATAAGGATCATACACCATGAAGAAGTGGGATTTATCCCAGGGATGCAAAGATTCTTCAATATACACAAATCAATCACTGTGGTATACCATATAAACTAATTGAAGAATAAAAACGATATGATCATCACAATAGATGCAGAAAAAGCTTTGGACAAATTTCAACACCCATTTATGGTAAAAATTCTCCAGAAAGTTGGCACAGAAGCAACCTACCTCAACATAATAAAGGCCATATATGACAAACCCTCAGCAAACATCATTCTCAATGGTGAAAAACTGAAAGCAGTTCCTCTAATTTCAGGAACAAGAAAATGATGTCCACTCTCATCACTATTATTCAACATAATTTTGGAATTCCCAGTCATGGCAATCAGAGAAGAAAAAGAAATAAAATGAATACGATTGGAAAAGAAGAAGCTAAATTGTCACTGTTTTCAGGTGATATGATACTATATATAGATAATCCTAAAGATGCCACCAGAAAACTACTAGAGCTAATCAATAATTTGCTATAGTTGCAAGATACAAAATTAATGCACAGAAATCTCTTGCATCCCTATACACTAACAACGAAAAATCAGAAAGAGAAATTAAGGAAACAACCCCATTCACCATTGCAACAAAAAGAATAAAATACTTTGGTATAAACCTACTTAAGTAGGTAAAAGACCTGTATTCAGAAAACTATAAGACACTGATGAAAGAAATCAACGATGGCACAAAGAGATGGAGAGTTATACCATGTTCTTGGATTGGAAGAATCAATATTGTGAAAAAGACTATACTACCCAAAGCAATCTACAGATTCAGTGCAAACCCTATCAAATTACTAATGGCATTTTTTACCGAACTACAACAAAAAATCTTAAAATTTCTATAGAGACACAAAAGACTCTGAATTGTTCAAAGCAATATTGAGGGAAAAAAACAGAGCTGGAAGATTCACACTCGCTGACTTCAGACTATATTACAAAGCTACAATAATCATGACAATATTGTATTGACACAAAAACAGAAATATAGATCAATGGAACAAGATAGAAAGCCCAGAGATAAACCCACATACCTATGGTCAACTAATCTATGACAAAGGAGGCAAGGATATACAATGGAGAAAAGACAGTTTCTTCAATAAGTGGTGCTGGGAAAACTGACAGCTACATGTAAAAGAATGAAATTAGAATACTCCCTAACACCATACACAAAAATAAACTCAAAATGGATTTGAGACCTAAATGTAAGACCAGACACTATAAAACTCTTAGAGGAAAACATAGGAAGAACACTCTTTGACATAAATCACAGCAAGATCTTTTTTGACCCACTTCCTAGCATAATGGATATAAAAACAAAAATAAACAAATGGGACTTAATGAAACCTAAACTTTTGTACAGCAAAAGAAACTGTAAACAAGACAAAAAGACAGCCCTCAGAATGGGAGAAAATATTTGCAAATGAATCAGCTGACAAAGGATTAAACTCCAAAATATATAAACAACTCATGCAGCACAATATTAAAAAAACAATCAAGCCTACCAAAAAATGGGCAGAAAACCTAAATAGACATTTATCCAAAGAAGACATGAAGATGGCCAAGAGGCACATGAAAAGCTGCTCAACATCACTAATTATTAGAGAAATGCAAATCAAAACTACAGTGAAGTACCAATTCACACCAGTTAGAATGGGCATCATCAGAAAATCTACAAATAACAAATGCTGGAAAGGGTGTGGATACAAGGGTACTCTCTTGCACTGTTGGTGGGAATGTAAATTGATACAGTAACTATGGAGAACAGTATGGAGGTTCCTTAAAAAACTAAAAATAGAACTACCATATGACCCAGCAATCCCACTACTGGGCATATACCCTGAGAAAACCATAATTCAAAAAGACACATGCACCCCAATGTTCATAGCAGCACTATTTACAGTAGCCAGGTCATAGAAGCAACCTAAGTGCCCTTCGACAGACGAATGGATAAAGAAGATGTGGTACATATATACAATGGAATATTACTCAGCCATAAGAAGGAACGTAATTGGGTCATTTGTAGAGATGTGGATGGACCTAGAGACTGTCATATAGAGTGAAGTAAGTCAGAAATAGAAAAACAAGTATCGTACGTTAACGCATATATGCTGAATCTGGAAAAATGGTACAGATGAACCTGTTTGCAGGGCAGAAATAGACACAGATGTAGAGAACAAATGTATGGACACCAAGGTGGCAAGAGGGTAGTGGGAAGGGATGGTGGTGGTGGTGGGATGAATTGGGAGATAGGGATTGACATATATACACTAATATGTATAAAATGGAAAACTAATAAGAACCTGCTTTATAAAATAAATAAATAAATAAATAAAATTAAAAATAAATAAACAACATGGACTAATTATAGCACAGGGAATTTTACATTCAATACCTCATAATAACCTATAGTGGAAAAGAATATGAAAAAATATATATATATATGTTTGTGTGTGTATATATATGCATAACTCAACTACTTTGCTCATACCTGAAACATTGAAAGTCAACTATACTTCAAAAACCTATTTTTTTTAAAATAGTGTGGTCTGTCAAGAGGTCATTCCTGTCCACCCTAGTTCTGAGGATGATATTAAAAGGTAGATTTGGCAGGAATATTAATTAAGAAATCCATGTGAAGTTCACACATTGTTAGGCCAGCTGGCTCCTGGTCACCAAATTAAAGGCTTATGAAAGGTCAGTAAAAGTTGGGAAAAAGTTTTAAAAAATGTATTTTAATTTAACTTCGTGTGTTCAGTTTCCTAAAGATTAGATATCAAAATTATTAATAACATTTTGAAAGTGCAATGGAAATCAGAAGTGCTATGGATTACTATATTTTTGCTTTTACATGTTAGATTATTGCTCTGTTACATAAATTGCATTAGTTAGAGATAACAAAATGTGTAAAACAGTACTTGGAATATGGTAAGGATTCAATAAATGTCAAATGTTATTTTTATCATTTCTGGTATTATTATTAATTCATTTACAGCCGTCCCATTTTCCATTTGGATGAAAGCAAAGGTCTAATGATAAAATCAAGTAAAATTAGACAGCAAATTTTTATAAGAAACATTTTAAATTTGGTGGAAGATAGGCAATTTCTAAAGTTTCAATAATCTTCGAAGCCCAGTTGGATGTGTCACTTGCCAAGAAAATGCCATCTTAATTAATCTGTGTTGACAAGGCTGAATACACTTTCTTTCTTTTTGGAAAGTTTAACCTTACATATTATAAGGAACAACAATGAATACATTATTTTACTTAAGTCTATTCTTTTAGTATATCAAATACTCATCGTTAGCTTAGCTATAAATGTCCTTGATTTAATGTCAACTTGTGCTTGTGTGATGACTTTTTAGCTACCTGCCCCCCACCTTTTTTTGACCAACTTCTGTCATAGCTGGTATTTACATTTAATGATGTGAAACTGCCATTTTTGACTTACAAAAATGACAATTTAATATGGCTCAACCAAATACATAGACTGTCCAAAAGACATAATTACACTAGATTATGTTTTTTAAGAAGTTGTTTCTAAGTAGATCAAAGACTACTTCCTATACTTTCCCACTATCCATAAATGCTTTTGAATGGTCATCTTTTCTTACAGTCATGTAAAAATCCCTGCATTCATGACAATATCTTAAAAGGATGTATTGACATCTACTTTAATACCAACCTTCTTTTGCTAAGAGCCTAGTTGCCACACGTGTATCTTTTATGCTCAGTAAATACAAATCCACAGCATAATTTCCAACTGTAACATTCTTTGAGAGTTAAATGCCATTTTGTAGAGAACATTTACCTGAACAACTGGCAGAGTAAATGTCATGGTTTTTATGCAGGTCTAGATACAAATACAGCACAGATTCTTAGACAAGAGAAACTAAGAGAGCAGATGATGTACGATAGCCACATTGTTTTCTGAATGTAGACAGGTTGAAGGAAAATGTACAAATGCTCACAAAAGTGATATTTGCCTTTTTGGAGCATTGTTATGTAGAAAAACACATTGAGGAGAGAGAGAGAGAGAGAGAGATAAATGAATAAGTATTCCCGCAGGCAGAACCAGTTGCAGGCTGGAGCCTGTAAAAGCAAAGTAAATGATTAAGGATGCTGGGCTGACCAATATGTATTTCCATATAAGGTCAATTTGTATCAATGGTGTTATCGGTCAGCCTGTACACCTCTGCTCCCAAACTGACAACTATGGTCCCATTAAGCATGCTCAATCAGACCATCCTGATTCTATCCATGAAGACATGATTCCATGGAGGAATGTATAAAGTAACAAATTATCAATCCATACCTGTTATAGAATTCATATAAAGAACTTGAGAGAAAAAATGACTGGAGAAATTTCAGATGTCAGAGCAGAATTCCCAATAAGCATCAATAACAGAGAAATCAAGGATTGAATTTAAGAGGGTACTCCAGGG
Source organism: Balaenoptera ricei (assembly GCF_028023285.1). NCBI lineage: Eukaryota > Metazoa > Chordata > Mammalia > Artiodactyla > Balaenopteridae > Balaenoptera > Balaenoptera ricei. The sequence continues at coordinate 54,898,904 of NC_082655.1, forward strand.
AGGACAGCAGTCTGTGTCTTTCTGTCCATGCTTAAGAAGTCTTATAACAATTCTATCAAACTATAAATTTATTTTTTTCTCATCGCAAGAGTTTTAAAGAAAGAGAGAGTTTTAACATATCAAGAATACAAGGATATTTATAAGACGATAAATCAGAAAATATTCTTATTCAAATAATATATTTCTGACCTCTGGGTGACCGCTGTTTGATTGTCTTGCAGTTAATGATTGAATGCCTTGCCTACTATAAAGTGTAATGAATTTTATACATTCTTACAATTGTCATTTTAATAAAAATATTACATGAGTCACTTAAAAGTGTGGATAGTGCTTCTTAAAAGTTAATAAATACATTTTATATCTCAATTTAGTTATACATAAAATATACCATTCCACTTAATTCTATTGGGTTAGCCAAAAAGTTCGTTCAGGTTTTTCCATAACATTTTATGGAAAAACCTGAAAGAACTTTTTGGCCAACCAAATACGTTTTACTCTACCCATCCAATGCTCCTGGTGCTTTTTCTTTCCAATTCTTTTTTTTTTTTTTATTAAAGTATAGTTGATCTACAATGGTGTGTTAGTTTCAGGTATACAGCAAAGTGATTCAGTTATACATATATACACATCTATTCTTTTTCAGATTATTTTCCATTATAGGTTATTAAAAGATATTGAATATAGTTCACTGTGCTATACAGTAGGGCCTTGTTGTTTATCTATTTTATATATAGTATTGTGTATCTGTTAATACCAATCTCACATCTTTTCATTAATTCAACATTGCCTCCTTTGTGGTCCTCCATATCCCAAGTACCCCAGGGACTCTGCACATGCTGTTTCTGCCTGAACTATCCAGGAAGCAGAGCTTGCTCCTTCATTCCCTTTGGGTGTCTGATCAACTGTCACCTTAATCACCTTGGCTTTTCCTGACTGACTACCCTATAGAAAATAACAATTTTCTACCTCACCTTCCAAAAGTCCCTTTCCCTTTTTTGCTTTATTTTGTTCCATAGTACTTAGCATCACATGGAGTAATATATATTTACTTGTGTGTCATCTTCCCTTCTCCAATAGAATTTTGTTTTGTTCATTGCTACAGCCATAGCACTAGAGCAGTGTCTGAAGGTAATATAACAGGTGATCAATAAATATTTATTTAATGATTAAACATTATTAGACAGTGATGGATTGTTATGGGTGAAGCATTTTTTTATGCTCTGAGAATGCTTCACGAAAGAATAAAAGGTACCTCACATAAAAAAAAATTCTTAGATTAGAGGAATAAACAAATAATTTTCAATGTATATGACAGAATATAGAAAATGTAAATAAAATTACAATTTACCATCTGAAAAAAGAAGAACAAAAAGATAAGTTTGACTTGGAAACTGGGGGAACCTTTAAGAAGGAGATGACATTTGAGTGACACCTCTACCAGAGATGATTTCTATACATGAAGATGCAAGTGAAGGCCACCCATCAACAGGAAGATGTATGTGCAAAGACATGGAGATGAGAGAGTATGAACGCTGGGGATAATGAAGTAGCCCAATAAAGGCTTGAACATAGTATCAAGAAGGAAGTATGCAGTGAGTGACAATGATATAAATGTCTGTGTTATAAGGTCATGGTTGTATTTCATTTTCTAGTTCAGCAATTCCCAATATTTGAGAATATGAGAACACGTCTTTTAAACATTGAAACACAATGAGATCCCTGTGTGATATAGTTGTTAAAAATAAAATATAAAACATATGGCATTAAAAGCTATTAAAATTTACTATGACCTTTTAAATATATTAGTTTTCATTAGAACCAAAAAATAGTATATGGGTATATAGGTATGTGTACATGATATACATATGGGGGGATATACATATTTTTTCATCATTGTACAGGCAGTGATTAATATTCATATGTATTCTAGGACCTCTTACAGTAAATCCATGGTCACATGGATCTGAAGCACATGAGCCCAGAGCCACAGTCTAGGCAATGAGAACTTGTCTCACGTCTTTGAGTAGGAATCTTACTTGATGAGGCCTATGTTGTGAAAGCACTGAGGGTTAGAGATGGAAGACACCTTAGAAAACATCTTCTCTGCACCGTCTGCTGAAGTTATAGAAGAAGAAATTGCAACCCACAGAGATAACAGACCTTGGCTGAGATTACAAGCAGAGAACTGTGACTAGTATTCAGATTTCTGAAGTGATCTCATCACATATTTCCATAATAAGATAGATAACATCACCCAAACATATCATTAGCAATCAAAAATGAATATCTGTTCCTAGTTAGTAATAAGATAAAATGTTACACACCTAAAATTAGATATACACAGTTTTCTCTGCTGTGGTACAAGGATTGTAGTATTTTTCAAATTCTCTCTCTAATATCACATGGATCCTACTCTAGTTTTTCTCTTAAGCCTGTATTTCAAAACATATTCATCTTTAAGAATTTATCTCCACCTCTCTTTTAAAAACCAAAAATTGTTTTCTCAAGGTCATCTGGAATTTCAGCAAAGGAGATTACAGGTGTACCTTGTTTTATACATAATAAGGATTTTTGAAAATTAAACATAAGCTGCACACTTCAATAAATAGATTGATTCAATATGTATAAAAATTCAGTATTTAAATGCTAAGAGAAAAATTTATACTGGTGATGATTTCCACCCCAAACTAATTTGTAAAAATAGGCTTACATATATTAGAGTTCCTTAAAGTGGTTTCTACCTGCTTGGCTCTGGTGAAATCAACATCTGACACATGGAAACATTTTTTATTACCATTCGACCAATTCTGTATCTAACTGAAAGTCCTTACGCAGTTAGGCATAGGTAAGATCTGCTATATGAATGAACACTGAAGCGGTTTCCTTTTCGATAACAATTGCTCCATCAAAAGCAAGGAAAAGGGGACTCTTCCCTTTCTCTCCTCCTCCTCTGCAGGGAATTACACATAACTAATCTAGACATGAGTGAGGAATGGATTTCAAAGTCTCCCAGGAATTTCCAAAGTCTTAGTGCCATTTACACTTTAAAAAAAGACAGATATCTGTCTTTTACAGGTATCTTTGCTCTCCTGCTTCTTTTCAAACCCCTGGCATAATCATATGCACCTTTCCTATTCCTCCTTTTGGAGCCTCTAAAAGAAAGTTGCATTATTTTTACTAAAGGACATTATATTAAATTGTTAGGGAACGAGAACATTAGAAAGTTTATTTACATATTTTTCCAGTTTAAAAAAAAATCATAAGAACATTTTCCTTCTTTCCCACATTGAAATTTGTTAAGTGTGCAATTATTGCTTTAATTGGATTACAATTGCCTCTACATTAGTTTATGCTTTTTACATGATCAAAAACACATAAAAGATATGACTGAAAATGGAAATGCACTGTATTTTGGTGATGGATAATTCAGATATTTTTATATACCCATTAGATAGCAAACAATTGTTTACATTCTGCTTTTGCAAATATTGTTAGTATAAGAAGGAAATTAATTTAAGGATTCTATTTGCTTTTATTGCTAAGTTTTCTATATACCTTAACTTATTATATTCTTGCTGTCCAATATTTTATATGATTGGAATATAGAAACAGTTAATGCAATGTATTACAGCTAACTGATACAATTAAACATAAGTAACACATTAGTTTTTTTAAACTAAGTCATTCAGTACACCCTACTGTGTTCATCCTGTATAATTATACATCTTCTGACTTGTCTCATGTAATTCACAATTTCTTCCTGCTGCTTAATCACAGACTTCAGCAAGCACATTTTAGGGGAAGAGACTCGGTAAAATTTTTCTGAGAATCTTTTATTTGTCATATGCATTAAGGCAATGATAACTCCTATGGAAAAAAATGAGGGGGTGTACAAAAGATACAGGAGTAAAAGTGCAAGATGGTTTTCAAGTACATGCATAATTTAGATTCATTCTTGTGGGAGGAAATCATAAGGGAATTAATCAGCAATATATTTGTAGATTTTGCACCAATCATTTTTATAAGAAAAAAGTAGCAATTATTATATGTTGTTTCTCAATCACAAGAAAGAAATAGCATCAAAAGGCAATCAGGCAAAGAAAATCAAACTGGCAGTCCTGTCCCTCAGAGCTTTCTGTGATGCACAAAACTTCTTTGAACAAGAGAAATGTTAGTGTTCAGGTCTTCAGTGAAAAATGGACCAAAATGAGATCATTCTCAAAAAAAAATCACATGTCTATCATATTTTGGCCTTTTGATGGAGTAATTGTTGCTGATAGTCTTGCTATGTTTTAAAATATTTGATAACATCTAAAGACATCATAGGAATAATGAAAAAGTGCAGACTTTGACTATAGAACAAGTTGTAGTTACCTGTCTAAGATGGCAAATAGAGTCAGTGACAGGACACACTGGGCTAAATATGGTAATAATTACTTTAGGCAATGGAAAAGATAAAGTGATAAAGAGTTGGGCTTACTGGAGAAAGATGTGATTGGAAAGCTTTCCATGACAGGCGTATTGCTTTACCATAAAACACAGTTTTATTATAAGACTCTTTGATTTTTAGCTAAATCCTAATGGCTTTCAGTTCCATAATCATCTTTGTTCTAGACTTTAGGCCAGGGTGATTGTGCTGCTCCTTTTCAGTCAGAATCAGTCCCTTTAGGTTAGATTACAGATGACTCCTTTTAACCCTTTGAAATGATGCCTGTAGTGAATTATGTTACAAATATGCTCTGCTCCAAGAAGTTTGGCAATGAATATCTTGTTAAATATTCAGCTTGTCATTCACAATTAACTCTCTCCCTGCCATTCAGAACTGTTTTATTTCCCCTGAGAGTTATGATTGAAATTGGATGAATAAATAGAAGTTAAAAAAAAAGAGAGAGAGAGAGAGAGAGAGGGAGAGAGAGAGAACTATCCAGTTATCATGCCTGTATGAAGGATGCTGAGCTAGACTGAAATTGCATTTGATCTGTTTCTCTGTTGATTTTGTAAACCTTTCCAAAGGTTTCCATAGTAACAAGTGAATTAGCCCCTTTCCCCCCAACATCTTTCAAGCATGTAACAGGGATAAAGGTTAGGATGAAAAAAGCTACAATATCTTTTCTACTCCCAGGATATATCTGAAGTCATGATTAGTCTTTTAAGAAATCAAGTATGTTTCTCCCACCACAGTCATATGAAAAAGTTGGGTCAGAATTTACTTACATCTCTGATGTCTGCGTTTGCTCCTGTACATGGTCATTCTGAAAAAATCCGACTTTCTAAGAAGTAATTGCTTTGACCACGGAGACAAAGAGAGGGTTGTGCTCCTGCTTTGCAGTAAGACTTGCTCACTGACAGAAGGTAACCAGCAATCACACAGTGAAAGCCAGGGTAATACCATTCTCATAAAATTACAGGGGAGATGTTACAGCCTGTAACTACTCTATCTAATGCAAATCTTCTAGAGCAAATTGTATTTCCTTCACCCGCCCCCAACTGATATCAGTTAAGTTTTCTAATAAAATCTCTACTATTAAAGTGCTGTGCTCAAAATAATGTTGAATTAAGAATAGATTCATATATTTAGCAAGAATAGTAAAACTGAAAATCTAAATATGAAATATAAGAACCCCTGTTATTTATTTACATAAATTAAAAACTATCCTTTGGATTCTCATGTCTTTTAGCCACTCTAGAATGTTTAGATTTGTATTTTATTTTGAAACTACTGAATTCTTTCCTTCTTTTAGCTCCCAATGCACTTCGCAGTTTCAATTATTAAAGCAATTATCACTTTTAGGTTTGTCTAATTCTCTAAACAGACTGCTTCTCAGGAAAAGCAGGAACTGCATGTTTTCACATTATATCCCCAGACCTAGTACAGAGGAACACACAACAGGGTCTCAGGTTTAGTGAGTACCTACTCTGTGCTACTACACATTCCTCCCCCTCCAGAAGGAAGACTTTCATGAAGCTTTCTCCCACCTTCACCCTGCCACCTCATCTCGTTTTAGTCCTCAGACCTCTATTTTCACAGTATTTTGGGCATATCCTTATCTGAACATTGTCATCTCAACTGGACACAGAAGAAGCTTTGTCTTTGTATGTCTTGTACTCTCTGCTCTGAAAGCAATGTCTGGCACGCAGCAGAAACTCAGGAATACTACCTCTCTCAAACCGTCCACAAGAGTACGTGCTTTCAAATCTCCTTTATGTGCTCATTAGGGTGTCTGAAATGCAGTTTTTATTTAAAATACAGAAGGATTTATACACTAGTGAAGAATTTCTATGTGATATGACTTGATTATGCATAAACCTTCATCTTGCAGCCAAAACCAGAAAACGTCTTCAACTGTCAAAATTATTTTTTAGTGTTAGCAAACTCAGGCTACTTACTAATAGGAGGAGATATCATTTCCACAGCTCTTCTTAATAGAAGGATTATTTCAGTGTCATGAATACTTTTACACTTAAGTAATTACTACAGTTCATGATCACAGATGCCAAGAACAGCATTTTAACAAGTTTTTGGCAGTATTCCTCTCTAGTTTCCTTGACTTTGGACTAACAAACTGCACTGTTTAATAAGATGCTCCATTAAAGACCACTATGGGTATTTCTTACTGTAAGTCATAGTTAGTATCTGTATTTATCTACATACAATATGAAACACTGGGAGGATTTTCCTTGTGTTTTCTACAATAGTGAGATGAAAATATTTCAAAAAGAAATTAGGCCTTTTCTGAATGACATATAATACACCTTATGTTCCACAACCTTACTTGCTTAATTTTTCTCCATAGCACATTGTGATCACCTAACATAATCTGTATTCACTTGTTTGTTTTCCTCCTGTCTGTCTCTGCCTATTAGAACATAAGCCTCCAGAGGACAGGGCTTCATTTTCCTCAGAGATGTATGTCCAGAGAGTAGATCAGTTCCAGGTACAAAGTAGGGTCTCAGCAAATATTTGCTGAATAAATGACTTTTATGAACAAATTTAAATGATAAAAACAATATGATCACAGATTATTTTTCAATGAATTAGTACAATAACAAAATTCATGCTTATTGACTAAAATTACTTTCTTACTTAATGCAAATACTTATCATTTCACACCTCTCTTTTGGCCCCAAGATGAGTCTGAATGAGTTCACTGATTTAGATGAAATTGCTTATATTCAGAGATGTGAAGATATATTTTAAAATTTGCTGGAACAAAAAGTCACAACGAACAAGCAAGTTCTCTTTTATAAAAATTACTCATTCCATAAGACCAACAAACATAAAACCTATTACAATCAAACAAATTAAAACAAAGTTTGTCTGACATATGTGTTATATATAATTTTGATATGAATAACCATGTCATTAATGATTATTAGGTAGAAATAGCCTAATTACATAATGACACAAATGCTATTAATTTTAACAATATTACATGGTACAATCAAATTTGTAGTTTTTCTCTTTTACACTGTTAGTTCTTCATTATCTATAATTAACATCAATCTGAACATTCTTTGCAAAGACCATGTAACAATTTAATCTCATCCACATATGCAACAACCTCTCACCCAGCCTCATTCATCATCACACATACATAGATGCATGTTAAAACAAATATCCTGACTCATAGTCATCAATGTTTGGCACACCTTGTACCAAAGCCGACTTTCTTAGGCTCTATATAGGGGTTTTTATCTCATCAACTCCTTCCTACGTTACTTTTCTCACCTCAGGGTATAGAGAGCATCCACTCTTGAATCTTATATCTCGGGTCAGTGGCTTAAATCCTGTTTTAAACCATCAAAATTGGGGACCTCAAATAGACCTAATGAATTAAGGCCAAATTCATGAGTACCATGTTGCAGTACAGGTAGGAAGATGAGAGAGAGGCAGGGGCAGTGGCTGAGGGAGAGGAGAGACTTTAGTAAAAGCAGAACCTGGGCAACTTTCAGCCAGCCCAAGAATGAGGAGGAAGAATGTAGACATAATAAGGGAAAAAAATGTCAGTGAAAAGAAGACAGGTGCCAGCATATCATTCTTTTTATCCAACCGTCTTAAAAAATACAGACTGAATAGAGATGTTTTGTCTTCAAAATCAGATTTATGCCTGTAATGTCAGAGATCAAAAGAAGCATCACTTGCTTTATAAAATATCTCCATATCTACTCCTGCACAATACGATTTCCTTTAATGGAAGGAAGGAAGGAAGGAAGGAAGGAAGGAAGGAAGGAAGGAAGGAAGGGAGGAAAGAAGGAAGAGGGAAAGAGAGAAAGGAAAAGAGGAAGAAGCAAGCCTCTGTGTGTGTGTGTGTGTGTGTGTGTGTGTGTGTGTGTGCGTGTGTGTGTGAATGAGAGAGAGACAGAGAGAACTACTCTGTGCTATGTGTCAAGCACTGGGCTAGTTATATACTGTATCACTAATCTTCATAATCTTCACAACAATCCTGTTACTTAGCTATCTTTACCTCCAATTTAGAAATGAGTAAACTTTAGCCAAATGAGGACAAGTACAGGTAACATTCAGGGACACTGCATGACTTACATAGCTGTGTTGACAACATTTAATTGGGAACTAGACCAAAATGATTTTAGAAACAAATTAGGTGGCAATGCACTTGGCAGCTGCTGGAGAAGACTTAAATAAAAGGGTCACTATAATGTCACTAGTAATGTACTGAAATCAACAAAATGACATTTGCCCAAACTCGTCACAGGGAGTGAACACTGTGTGGTTTAATAAGAGCTAACATTCATTTAGGGAGTTCACATTAGGTGCCAGACTCTCTTCTAAGAGTTTTATATGCATTACTCATTGGATACTGAAAACAGTTCTATGATGGATTTATTATTATTATTATTATCATTGTTGTTATTATTATTATTATTACTATCATCATCATCATCCTCATTTTATGTTTCAGTAAAATGAGGCTGAGAACAAAGTGTTCTGACTAAAGTCTCACAGAGTGCAAGAGGTCGTGCCCTGCTTTGAACTGGCTGGCCTTTCTCCAGAGCCTGTGCACTATAACATGCCATGTAAGGTCGAAGGGATACTTTCAGCAGCTATTTAGGCAGCAGGGGATGAGGACCCACAAGGGACATGTTTCCATAACAACGAGTGGTGTTAAACTAACTTCTAAGCGGGGTGGATGCAATTAACTGCAGAGTTTTGGCTGCTGGCAGGGACAGACAAGTTCAGAAGCACAGCAGACTGCTTGGGACAAGAGAGGTCTGCTCACCTCTGCAACAGTGGTGACTTCCCTTTCCCAGACATGTCACCTCCCCTGCCTTTCCTCCCCACGCCCAGCCCTCATCCTTTCCTCCAAATAAAACACCAAAAGAACATTTAGAGAATACCAAAAGTATCAAATTATTAGCCCATCCAGAGTTCTAACATCCTTATCTGGTTTAAAAATTACAATATATGTTGATTTGGATAAAACTTCTAAGAATTTCATCAAGGCATAGTATGTAGACCATATAGAAGTATTTAACTTGAACTGTATGATATCTATATTTCAGAAAATTACTAGAATAATAAAATGTTAAAACTTTTCAGGGTAATAAAATTATTTTTTCTGTGTAACAAAATTATGCTGCCAAAATTCCTCATTAACAGATGTCTACTCCACAACAGACAGCTCTTACAAGTTTGTTGGATGGAAAACTGAAGGGAACTATGGGGCATGACCTCAAGGACCTTGACCCCCATACTTCCAGCAGGAGCCTGAGTCCAGATTCCCTAGGAGTTAGCCCACAGCTTTTTCCTCTGAACACACTAGCTCTGAAATTATAACCTTAAGTGATTTAAGTGATATCTCTACACTCCTTCGGTCAATTTTTCTCCAGTTTGGACAGAAAGTTAACCTTTCTCTTATGTCATTCTTCTCACTCAACAGCACGAGGTACAGATGTGGACCTTCTTTATCCTTCCTTCGCTACCATGCCAGCTGTCCCCATGGAAGCGCTGCCCCTTCTCCTCTCAGATATGAACTCTGTTTTTTTTTTTTTTTTTAATTTACTTTATTGGAGTATAGTTGGTTTACAATGATGGGTTAGTTTCTGGTGTACAGCAAAATGATTCAACTATACATATGAACACATATATATGTATTCTTTTTCATATTCTTTTCTATTATGGTTTATTACAGGATATTGAAGATAGTTCCCAGTGCTGTACAGTAGGACCTTGCTGTTTATCCATTTTATACATAATAGTTTGCATCTGCTAATCCCAAACTCCCAATCCATCCCTCCCCCACCACCCCCTTGGCAACCAGAAGTCTGTTCTCTATGTCTGTGTTTCTGTTTCATGGATAAGTTCATTTATGTACTACTTTAGATTCCATGAACTCTGCTCTCTTTATTGAAACATCTCCTTGCTAGTGTAGTCCCTATAAACTCTTGACAGAAGTTCTTTCCTCAGGATCTTTCAGGGATAACATCCAAATAATTTTCAGCCCCAGCAGAATCACCAATCCATCTTTTCAACAATTTAAGCAAGTATATCTATATCTTCTGTACATGTCTATATTAAGTGGTTTGCTCTCTTGCCTAATGTCTCTGAAACTGAACCCTTGTCTATTTGTCCAAAGTCAAGTGCTCTCCTGTTAGTGGATAATCTAAAAATAGTTATTAATTAAAATATTGAGTGGCTATCATATAAAAATCTTATCATTTTACCTAGTACCTCATATTAATAATATATTCACCATTGTTCTTTTTAAATCAAAGGAAACAAAACTTCTTAATGTTCAGTTCAAGTTTTCATTCAAAATATTGGTTCAAATGAGGAAAAAAAAATCCTGAATGATGCTTCTTTATACTTGACTGCTGTTGAAAGTGAAGCAATAAACAAACAAGTCAATTCTGTGTTCTTCGGTTTGGTTCATTAAATTTTTTTATGTATCTGGAAAAGACTTTTCTAAGATTTTTTGTAAACTATAATTGGATTTTATTACTGTCTTCATTCATTTCTTTGGGCTTTCTCCAATTCCTTATGCTCTAATATCAAATAAATCTTTGAAATCATTAATTTTTTGAAATATGAAATGCCAAGTATTAAATACAGTTAACATACTTCTCCTTTATAACTCACTCTAATGTGACTTTATTTTCACCAAATCTCCTTAGTGGTAATTGTTTTTGAGCATTCTCACTTTTGCTTGCTTCTCTTTTTTGTATGGTTCCCATTCCATTTTATCTCAGTTTCATCTTTCCTTTAGCCTAAATTTGATTATTCAGACTTAGTTTTATCTTCTTAATCGTCTTATTTGCCCATTTATATTTGGATAAATTTGCATTGTCTCAAGTTGAATAGATTGAATACTATCTTTTTTAATCATATCCTTTGGATAGGTCCAAATACCTAATGGTTACTAAAAAAAAGTTTTTTAAAAGAAGACTAAAACATATACAATTAAATCAACCTTGAATTTCCTAGAATATGAAGTGAGTTATTTATACCTGTGTAAATAGTTTACCTCACTTCAACATATTTTAATAAATGTTGGTAACAAATTATAAAAGAAAGATGTAGTAATCCTAGACCTAAAGAAACACAGTCTCTTTGAGATCATAGCCACATAAAAGGTACTAAAACTATAACGAAATACCTTGCAGACATAGGAACACAATAATATAGTTTATTGGATGTGAACATGATGTAGGGGAATTGCTGTACCATGTTCCCTGGAGGTGTTTTATTTATGAAAAACATGTGTTCAGTAGTTCACAACTCTGTATCAGAAACACCATCTCCACTGCGTCCTAAGATGGAGAGACACTATGAGTTTACAAGGCATAATGATGAGAAAGTAAAACATCCTTAAAGTCATAAGAGTTTCCATAATTATGAAAATTATGTATAGAATTTCACTATAACAAAATTTACAAAATAGGAAATGCACTCTTATCTATCTATCATCTATCTATCTATCTATCGATCTATCTATCTATCTATATCTATCTATCTATCCATCTATCTATTCTTTCTATCTCTCTATCCACATACCCACCTACCTATCTTAAAAACCAGAGAGTTATGAGTTGTAAAGCTACCTAGCAAAACAGTGTCTGGGGGTGCTTAGAGGATGTCATACTCTAGAGGTCAGAATGTAGCTGAAGAAGATGCTTAAAAAAGCAGAGAAAATGCAGTCAATGGTGGTGCCAACCAAGTGGCACCTGAAGCAGAGGAAGGCAAAATGTAGCAATGCTCCATGGAGAAATAAAGTGTTAAAAGTCCTGTTGCACCACCTGTGGATTTCTTAGGACACTGCCTTTCTCTTTTTTCTGGCTGATTCTATCTCAGTCAGCTCCTTCCATCAAACTTGTGCAACTCTCTTCTCTTTAGTTTCTGAATTCAAGCATCTGGTCTTGTCTTTCTAGTCTATTGTTTTTCCTTCTTGCTGTCTTTTGTCTATATAAAACTATACTTTATTGTATACATGTATAGTGGAGTATAAGTAAGGGGTTAGTTACCTCAAATTCTTATTGGTATTAGGCAAGGAATAAAAACATGATGCCAAAAAAGGCTGAACCAAGGGATTTATCACTTTATGATGCCTTGCATTTTCTGCTTTAATGAGTATATATTATTAAGGTTAGGACCAAATATTACAATTTCAATCACTACCCATAGAGTCCACCAATATTAGTTTCATAATGTAAGCGAAGTAAGTACATGAGATACTTCAATTAAAAACTGTTCACTAATTATAAAAATTGAATGGAATCATATAAACGATTATTAAGTGCTTACTTTGTGCCAAAACACTATTTAGGATTTTACTTCAGTTTGAATTGCTGGGCTTATTGTTCTTCTTTTAAAAAATATACTTCTGTTACTTTATTTAATCTTAAAACAGCTATGTGAGGAAGGAGTTGTTATCTCATTTTACAGTTAAGGGAACTGAAGTTCAGGTGTCAAGTTCATAAAGCTGGCAAGAAGTAGAGCCAGAATTTGAATCCAAGTTTGAACTGTAAAAAGCCATGTCCAATCCATGATACCACTATCTTATATATTGAACAAATAAATGTCAGACAATAAAAGCAAATTCAGAAAACAGTAGAGAACAGAAAACACTACCTAGGATTTTACTTCAGTTTGAATTGCTGGGGTTACTGCCACTATTTTGGAAAATATACCTGATTTTAATGTGTAAGACAATGGGAGAATAAAGTTGATATACAGAATTTCAATATAGAATGCATGCTGATAGTCACCCATCTTAGTACTCCAAATAAAGGATTCTAGAGATGCATATACAAGGATTCTAAAGATATTTATGTAATGGTAGAATAGGAGCCTAATCAATGCATATGATGTATTTGTATTAACCTAAGGTCAAATGTGGACTTGGAGTATGTTCTTCATGGAAATGAATCAGGTAATTTAGAATGGCCCAGGGAAAGTTTTCAATTAAAAATAGATAAAATTAGGTCAAAAAGTTAACTACACATACACACACACACAAAATTTTTAAAATATTGGGCTAGATGTTACAATGTTTTTTTCATTGTTTAAACTATAATATTTTAAATGGGCAAAGGCCAATACTAGATGTGTGAATCTTTATGGAGTTTTAAAACACACTAGCTAAAAATAAATTTCTATTTATGGATCATATTCAGCATATTTTGGTTTCTAATGACACTATCAAAATTGTTACTCCAAAATGTCTAATCATTTCCAATGTAAAATGTGCATAAAGTATCTTAAGTATATATTAATAGAATTCATTTCAGCCTGTCTACAAAGTAGTATACACAGCAGTCCTGATCTCTTAATTCCTTTCCTGTTCATATTTAGTTACAATTATCACATTGATGAGCGACTTCAGCCTGCTGAGTTGAATAGATTGAATTTTCAGGTATAATTTAGCATTACATAGCCGAACGGTAATTCAGGAATCCAGTTCCAATCCTCATTTTGTGTGGATTTGTGTCTGCTAAGGGGCTCGGAACCACCTGGATAGTCTTTGACCTCACATATGTGTTCAAAGACAACTATTTGAATAAAGTCTGCATCTGCCATTACCAGCACAGCAGTATGAGAACAGTAAATATGTAAATGAAATTCACAGTTCTCTTACTGTCATAAAAACTATTTTTAGATGTTTTCTTAAATGGCTTTAGATATAGAAACAGGAGCTATAGGTGGGGAAAAAAAGAGTCTCAACTTTTATTTTCCAAACTGTCTCCTTCAGTTTGGCGAACACTAAATCTCATGTTATCTTTAAATTATGCCTTGGAAAGCTTTAGAAATCCTGCCAGGATTGAGTAAAACTTAAATAATTCATTAAGGGATGGGTCACAAAACATGAACACAAATACAGCATATGAAAATGTGATTATTCGATTTTAAAAACCTTTGGTTCCTAACTTCTAAGACTACCTAGAGAAATGATTGTAAGAAAAGAGTATAACAGAGAAAGAAGGGGGATTTCAGCTTGTAACTATCTGATCTTGATTCAGTGAGAAAAAAATCTGTGTTTTGCTTTTTCTATTTTCTGGGGGAGTTGATGGTACAAGTTTCCAATAGCATAACTACCCATGTTCCCACCCGGATCAGATTAAGCTGATTCTTTATTATTATAAAATTTAGGACTCCAGCTATTATCCTTCATTGAAATTAAATTAATTTAACCTTTTTTCTTTCATACACCTAATACATATACTTTGTCCACTCAAACTGTGCCCTTCGGAGCTCTGAGCAAAAACAGATTGATTGTTCATGCAGCTTTTATTTTAGTGGGGAATACAGACATTAATTAAATGATAATATGAAAGAATATATTCTATAGGTTCAAAAATAGGTGCTCTGAAAGTAGATGTGTGGTCTGTCCTCTGAAAGTAGATGTGTGGTCTGTCCTATGAGAATGTATAAAAAACCAGTCCTTGACAGTAATTAGGTCCACTCTTCTCTGAGGCCATATGGATGAGTGCCATGGTAGGAGTGAAAGAACAGTCACAGGTGATCATAAAGTATTAGTGAGAAAATTACTGAGATGAGTAGAAAGCTTATAAGAAGTACATATGCTGATATATGAAGTGAATGATAGTATACAATTGTTATTCAACAAATAATGTTGATAAAAGTTATTATGTTAAGTTTGTTTCCAATTTGCAATCATATTTCAAACAATTGTTCATTACTCAAATTAAGACAATAGTAGTTAATAGAATTCTATGCCTCATCACTCCCTCCTACAAAAACTGGTTAAGTGTATACTAGATATAGAGGGTAGAGGAAGATAAATAGCCATGATCTTAATCTTGAAATTGTATTTACTAATAGATATTATGTGAATATAAAGGTTTTTAAAATGAATGTTTTAATGAAAATACCAGTGAAAATACGTGTCTATATCAAAGAGGATAAATGTATCCAGAACCCTGACACTCTAAATGCTGCTTTTCGTTTTGCAAAAGTGGCAGTGAGTGGTGATGGAAAGTTGTGTAATAAGTCGAGAAGTATCTGACAAGAGCTCATTCAATGCAGGTCATTGGACAAGATATCTTGGGAAATTTCAGTGGAAGCAGAAGAAATAATATCTGTCCTAGAGGACATCATAGAAACATAAACCAAGATATATGTATGTGAGTTGGTGACCATGACATGAATGGTTTAGTGATAGCTGCCCAAATACGCTAAAACAGATGAAACAAATAAACTGCTGAAAATTATGTGCAAAGACCTGACACATTACTGAGAAACAGTGATGAATAAACATGACTTCAGAAAATGGTAATAAGAAAATATTTATAAAATGAATACCAAATCAAGGCATTTCTGGTTAATCCTCATTCTACTTGATATTAATCAATATCTGACAATGTTAATTATTAGCTTATTTCTTGGCTTATATGCCATTGTTGTTTCTTGTTTTCCTTACTAGTATGAAATTTATATTTATTGATCCAACTATGCAAAACTAGAGATTCAAATTCTATATCTGCTAAACATGTTTTAAAACTCAAGATTCTGAGCCAGACTGGCTTGGTTTATTTGAATACCAGTTCTGCCACTCACCAACTTTGTGATCTTGGGCAAGTTGCTTTGTATATACATACCACAGTTTCCTCATCTGTAAAAGTTTCCTCATCTATAGCATCCTCACATTATTATTTATAATTAATATAATTATTATAAGAATTAAATGAGTTGATATATAAAAAATGTTCAGAACAGTGACCAGAATAATAGGTATTATTACTAAACATATTCATGTAGATTTTCAAAAGTCATATCAAATTCAACATGGTGCAAAAAAACATGCTTCTCTTCCGTTGTTTTTGGCCAGATTACAACATACCATAAAACCACAAAACTGTAATCTACTATGTCTGCTCATTTGCTACTATGTCCCTAGCAGCCCACCCAATGTCTGAGATATACAACTTGCTCCACTAATATTTATTTATAAAATTAATTAGTATATTGATTTTCTATTTTTTTGTAATAATTACCACAAATTTAGTGACTTTAAAATAGCACAATTTTTTTTCTCATAATTTGGGAAGTCAGAAGTTGAAAATAAGGTATTAGCTGGGTTACGTTCTTTCTGAAGAATTCAGAGGAGAATCTGTTTGCTTTTTCCAACTTCTAAAGGTTGATTGTCTTCCTTGGCTCATGGCCCCTTCTTCCACCTTAAAAGTGCATCATTCCAACCACTGGTTCCATCACCGTATCTCCTTCTTCTTACTTTGACCCTCCTCCCTTTCTCTTATAAGGATTCTTGTGTTTACATTGGCCCACCCAGATAAGCCCAATCAATATTCTAAGATCCTTAATTTAATCATATCTGCCAAATCCTTTTTATCACATAAAGTAACATAAATACAAGTTCTGGGGACTGGGATGATGTGGACATATTAGGAAAGTTGTTATTCTTTCCTCTACAGTCTGCCTCTAGCTCCCAAAGGGTTATGTCTATCCCACTCCATTATGTTTCAGGCCTGGGAATAATCCTATGTGGTTCTTGGTTCCTACCTCCAGGGCCATAGCTTTGCCCTCTGGGCCCTTGGTTCTATCCTCTGGAGCTGAAGCTCCACCCTCAGAGACATCCTTATTTTTTCTTGAGGGTAGTACATGTTTGTAGTAGTGAAGTTTTATCATACTGTTTTCTTTCTGTAGAATTTTGGGAGTCAAGTAGGCTTTGTTTATTTTGTCCTTTCTTTTTCCCTTCAGTTCAAGCATTTCCACTTGTATAACTTCCTCAAGAACCTTGTGGATCTCCCATGTATGGCATGGGACATGACTCCATTGGACAAGAAGATCATCCACAATTCTCTTGTGGATAATCGGATTTCTATTTCTAGATTCTGCTGAGATAACTGAGAGGATCCATGAGACACATGCTTATTATCTCTTCAAAGAGCTCTCTGTGTGACTGAACACACAGTCTATCCTTATACTTTCAAAGCATTAGCAAAAGGTTGTCCAGCCACACACTTTGCAATATCTCCAGAGCATGCTTTCCTGACTGTGAATTTTATTATTATTTATTTTAGCATCTTTTGCAGTCTGGATAGTCTGGGAATTTCCCTTTTGGCTTAACAATTCTTTCCTGAACTTATCTTTTTCTTCTTGCATTTTACTATAAACAGCAAGAGGAAATCAGGTCATACCTTCAACCTATTGCTTGGAAATTTCCTCAGCTAAATATCTAAGTTCATCACTTAACCATATGATTATATTATATGTACACATAACAGTTCATCTGCTTTCCACAAAACTGTAGAACACAATTCAGCTAAGCTTTATACCATTATATAACAAGGATCCACTTTCCTCTAGTTTTCAATAACATACTCCTCATTTTGTTTTGAATCCTCACCAGCATTCCTCAACTCAGATTTAATGTCCTTATTTCTACGAACATTCTGCTTATTATGAGTTAAGTGTTTTCTGAGACAATATAGATTTTCTCTATCATGCTACTCGCTTCCTTTTGAGTCCTGCCTAGCAGCAACTTTAACATCCATATCTCTACCAACAATTTGTTAAAAGCAATCTAGGATTTTTATCATGCTCAAAATTCCTCCAGCCTGTAGCCATTATATTACCTAATTTTAAAGCCACTTCCAGGTTTTTAGATATTTGTTACAGCTACACCCCACTTCTAGGTACCAAAATCTTTATTAGTTTCACTTTGCTGCTGTAGCATATTATCATAATAATAGTGGCTTAAAACAACAAAAATTTGTTCTCTTAAGTCTGGAGATCAAAAAACTAAAATTAAATTGTAGGCAGTGTTGCAGTCCATCTAGATGCTTCAGAGTAGAATCTGGAGGATTCATTTCCTTGCCATTTCCAGTTTCTAGAGCCTGTTGGCATTTCTTGATTCATGGTCTCTTCCTCTATCTTCAAAGTGAATTACTTCAATAGCTGGTCCATTGTCATATCTCATTTTTCTCACTTTGATCCTGCTGTGGGTCTTATGAGGGCCCTTGTGATTACATGGCCAATCGAGATAATCCAGGATAATCTCTTCCCATCTCAAGACCTTTAATTTAACAGCATCTGCCAAGTCTTATTTGCCATGTAAGTTAACATATTCACAGGTTCTGGGGATTAGGACATGGACATCTTAAGAAAAATATTATTCTGTCTACCACATTGAGTGAGTGATACATCATACTCAAGCTTTTTTTGACTAGTCATATTCTAGGGCTCCTTCTCTCATAACTAATCCTGTTATTACTAATTTACCAACATATCCCTCTTATGTAGGTTTCTTTTCTCCATTCCTACTATCACCACCTTTTTCTGCTCAAATCTCTCCACTAGTAATGTAGAGGTCTCTTAGCTCCAATCTTTTGACTGGCCAATCCAGTTTTCATATTGCTATCAGAATGTTCTTTCTAATCCTCTCAGATTTTGATACCTCGTTTAAGTAGCTTTCAAATAACTAGAGAAAAACATCTAATATTCTTGGCATGACATTTATGATCTTCCATAATCAGGCCTTAACTTTTCCTCTTTCATATTCTTAGCTTCACCCACCTTTCATAATATGGGCAAAGCACCTAGATTCAGGTTGTTCCATAAACCTAACTGTCCATTGATAATATTTTCACTATGCTTATTTTTTGAAAAGCCTTCCCTTCTACCTTAGTTAATTCAAAGAAAACATCTGTTTTGAAACTTTCTCCAAATACCATCATTTGGGTTTTTGCTTTTCCTTCTTTTATGCCAACATAATTATTTATTTACAATATTGACCACTATAACAGACTATAGTGGGATTTTTTTTATAATTAAGTGTAAATATTTCTGTCTGCTTCTCCCAAATGCCCATACAAATACTTCTGTATGTAATATTCATGTGAATAAAATTTATATTGAAAAATAACCTACACACAGAGAAGTGAAAAGAGAATGCATGTGGAGTTTAGTACATTTTACAAAGGCAAAACACTGTGTAATCAGCATCCAGATCAAGAAATTGTCCCTGTTCTGTCTCTTCCCAGTGACCTCTTCCCAAAGTTAACCACCATACCAACTAATAACACCTTAGTTATTTGTATGTGTTTTTAAGCTTTATATAAATAAAATCATGCCCTGTAGAGACTTGTATTTGGCTTCTTGTGCCCAAAATTATGTTTGGGATATTTAAACATGTTGGTGGGTGCCATGTAATCTGTTCATTTTCATCTTTATTGTAGTATTTTATTGTATCAATATGCTACATTTTTTTTTTGTCCATTCTACTGTTGATGAACTTTTGGGTGGTTTCAGTTTGGGGCTTTTAGAATTAACACTATTATGAATATATTTGAACAAGTCTTTTGGTAAACATATATATTTGATTTTAACATATATATTTGATATTTATATTTCAGAGTAGAATTACTAGTTCACAAGGTAATGTATGATCAGATGTAATAGATATGCCCAGGACCTTGCTTTAATTATTGTAGATTTATAATGTTTTCCAAAGTGCTTATATCAATTTACATTCCCATCAGCAATGCATGGCAGTTCTAGATGTTCCACATCCTTGGCAACATTTATCAGTATATTTATTTGAATCAGTTTGGTAGCTGTGCACTGGGAGATCACAGTTTTAATTTGCATTTTTCTGGCGATTAATGAGTTGAAAACCATTGTGTTTTGTTCATTTGTATATCCTCTTTTCTAAAGTGTAATTTCAACTTTATCTCCATTTCTCTGTTGAATTTTCAGTGTTTTTTTCCTTTAAATTCATTTGTAGGAATTCTTTACAAATTCTGGATAGGAGTCCTTTGTCATGTCTATATACGGAGAGAGAGAGAGGGAGATAGAACATGCAAAAGAAGCGATGCTCAAATCAATGGAGTGGGAAAATATAGTCTGAGTTTTCTCATGTTCATGGATGCAAAAATCTAAATCAGAGCAAAATATTAGCAAATTATATGTGGTGATCCACAGAAAGGATAACATATCATGATCATATTGGGTTTATTCTAGAAATGAAGGTCGGATATAATATTTAATAAATGAGAAAAAGTCATATGCATCAGTAGTAAAAATATATATCTCTCAAATACCTTCTTCTACACTATGGCTTTCTTTTCACTCTCCAAATGATGTAGTTAATAAACATGAGTTCTTACTTTTAATAAAATCCAAATTTTCAAATTATCCTGCTGTAGTTATTATTTTCTGTTACCTTTAAGAAAGCTTTGTGCTCTCCAAGATAATGAAAATATGCTCTTATGATTACTTCTAGAAGTTTGATTATTTTCACCTTTTGATCTCCAATATAATTGAAATTTATTTCTGTATGGTGTGAGGTAAGGGGTCAAGATTAGAGCTCTTTTTTTTTTTTTTTTTTAATGGAGATCCAATTTATGGCACATAATTTAAACAGACTATTATTTTCCTACTGAACTGTAGTGTCACTTTTGTTATGAACCAATTGACCACATATATATAAATCAATTTCTGGATTCCATATTCTGTTCCTTCAGTCTGTTGATTTATCCTTGCACCACACACATTGTCTTAATTATTGTAACTTTATAATGAGCCTTGATATCTAGTGGTGTACACCTACCAATTTTTTGTTTGTTTCAAGAGTGTTTGTATATTCTTAGTCCTTCTTATTTCCATATTGAATTTTAAAATAAGATTGTCAGTTTTTATTTTAAAAAAATATTGGGGTTTTGATTAGGATTGCATTTAATCTATAGATTAATTTGGACAGAAATTGTATCTTAATAGTAGGTATTCAAATTCATGAACAGGTTTTGTAGGTTTTAGTGTAGAGATTTTCCACATCTTCAATTAAATTTATTCTGAAATATTGGAAGTTTTAAAAACAATTTTAAATAATGTGCCTTTAAAATTTCACTTTCTATATGTTTGTTGCCTTTGATGGTATAGAGAAAAAAATTTGACTTTGTATATTTGACTTTCTGGAATTGCTAAACTAATTCTAATTGATTAAAACAGTATACAGTTATATTGTTTTATATTTTCTATAGCTCAATCAAGTTATCTCTAAATAAGGACAGTTTTTATTCCTTCCTGTAATGGCTATGATGTCCAGTGTAATGCTAAATATGAGTAGTTAGAGTGGGCATCCTTTTGTCACTCCTGATTTCAGGGCAAAGAGTTTCAATAATTTACCACCAAGTACGATTTTGCTCTTTTGCATATTTTATTTTCAGAAACTCTTTATCCCATTAAAGACATTCCCTTTTATTTCCAAGAGTTGTTTAAAATCACTATTAGATGTTGAATTTGGTCAAATCTTTTTCTGCATCTACTGATGCATATGATTTTTTCTCAATTATTTTGAAATATTTTGATTGATTTGAAAATGTTATACCAGACTTGTATTTCTAGAATAAACCCAAAGTGATCATGATATGTTATCTTTTCTATGGATTACTGCATTCGATTTACTAATATTTTGCTCTTGTTTAGATTTTTGCATCTATGCATATGAGAAAATTCAGACTATATTTTCCCACTCTACTGAGTCTAGCATCACTTCTTTTGCATGTACTTTGTTTCTGTGAGGATATGCCATCTCTGCCATTCTCCCAGGAGAGATAGAGCCACTGTTTTCTGTGGTTCACATAGCACCTGGAGCATCCTTCTGTTATAGGCCTCACCATTGCCACACTAGACTATGCGGGGGAAATAGAATGCCAGTACTTGTAGCTTAGGAGGTGTACCATTAATCTTTCTTAAATGCAATGGTGATTAATTCTTTAGAGATACAATCGGATAATAACTTGGAGGTTTTACTCTTCATTTTCGTATCTTATTGTACCTCTTCTCAATTCACTCTCACTTCAACAACTTAGTGATGAAAATAAACTGTTCTTATAAAATGCACAATTTAATTTGTCTCCAGCAAAGAGATTCAGAAAGCTAAAACATAATCTATACTTTCAACTAGCCACAGATGGCTAGAATGTCCCAGATTCTATCTCAAGAGAGATGTGTAGAGAAAGATAACCCTCCTTGTAATCCGGAATGCCATAGTTTATATATGACAGAAACCAAAGTCCCTTTGACTTTCCTTCAGTAGCAGTTCATCACAAGCACATTTATCATTTCTAGATATTTTACAAAATTATACTGACAAACAGACAAACAATACAAAATGTTGGTACTGCAATAAAACTGAAGAAATTAATTTTAACTTTTAGGTTTAATAAATACCAGCTACATGGTAATTCTTCAAACAGTACTTTAACCTGCCTGTAAAAATGTTATAACTGTAAAATGCTTACAGAGTCTAGATTTCTTTTCCTTTTAACCTCAGAAATCACTTTTACAAGGAAAAAAATTTGGCAATCACACTATTCTAAAGTGGTTATGTCATTTTTTTCCTGTAGATTCACATTTGTCTGACTTAATTTCACAGATAAATTTATAGAAATATATGAAATAACAGATGCTATGTCCAAAAACTGGGTGATCACAATCCAGCTCTTTAGACTTCATCATCCATTTCCCTTCACTTTCTTGTTTTAATTATTTAATATTTGACTGTAGAAGTGAAAGACTGATTCTCTCTTTTATATTATTTGTATATGATAATGAAAGATAATTTTTTAAGCTGTAAGTGTCCTTAATCTTTTACATTAGTAATTTCTTTTTTTATTTGAATTTTATTTTATTTATTTTTTTATACAGTAGGTTCTTATTAGTAATCTATTTTATACATATTCGTGTATATATGTCAATCACAATCTCCCAGTTCATCCCACTATCATCTTCCCCCGCTTCCCCTCCCACCTTTGGGGTCCATACATTTGTTGTCTACATCTGTGTCTCTATTTCTGCCTTGCAAACCGGTTCACCTGTACCATTTTCTAGATTCCGCATATAAGCGCTAATATACAATATTTGTTTTTCTCTTTCTGACTTACTTCACTCTGTAAGACAGATTCTAGGCCCATCCATGTCTCTACAAATGATCAAATTTTGTTCCCTTTTATGGCTGAGTAATATTCCATTGCATGTATGTGCCACATCTTCTTTATCCATTCATCTGTCGATGGGCATTTAGGTTGCTTCCATGTCCTGGTTATTGTAAATAGTGTTGCTATGAACATTGGGGTGCATGTGTCTTTTCGAATTATGGTTTTCTCTGGGTATATGCCCAGTAGTGGGATTGCTGGGTCATATGATAGTTCTACTTTTAGTTTTATAAGGAAACTCCACACTATTCTCCATAGTGGCTGCATCAGTTTATATTCCCACCAACAGTGCAAAAGGGTTCCCTTTTCTCCACACCCTCTCCAGCATTTGTTGTTTGTATATTTTCTGGTGTAGTTTTGATTTCCATTTTTCTAATAATTAGTGATGTTGAACATATTTTCATGTGCTTCTTGGTCATCTGCATGTCTTCTTTGGAGAAATGTCTATTTAGGCCTTCTGCCCATTTTTTGATTGGGTTGTTTGCTTTTTTTAATATTGAGCTGCATGAGTTGTTTACATATTTTGGAGTTTAATCCTTTGTCCATTGATTTGTTTGCAAATATTTTCTCCCATTCTGAGAGTTGTCTTTTTGTATTGTTTATATTTTCCTTTGCTGTACAAAAGCTTTTAAGTTTCATTAGGTCCCATTTGTTTATTTTTGTTTTTATTTCCATTACTCTAGGAGGTGGGTTAAAAAAGATCTTGCTGTGATTTATGTCAAAGAGTGTTCTTCCTATGTTTTCCTCTAAGAGTTTTATAGTGTCCAGTCTTACATTTAGGTCTTTAATACATTTTGAGGTTATTTTTGTGTATGGTATTAGGGAGTGTTCTAATTTCATTCTTTTACATGTAGCTGTCCAGCTTTCCCAGCACCACTTATTGAAGGGACTGCCTTCTTTCCACTGTATATCCTTGCTTCCTTTGTCATAGATTAGTTGACCATAGGTGTGTGGGTTTATCTCTGGGCTTTCTATCCTGTTCCAATGATCTATATTTCTGTTTTTGTTCAGTACGATATTGTCTTGATTACTGTAGCTTTGTAGTATAGTCTGAAGTCAGGGAGTCTGATTACTCCAGATCCACTTTTTTTCCCTCAAGATTGCTTTGGCTATTCAGGGTCTTTTGTGTCTCCATACAAATTTTAAGATTTTTTGTTGTAGTTCTGTAAAAAATGCCATTGGTAATTTGATAGGGTTTGCATTGAATCTGTAGATTGCTTTGGGTAGTATAGTCTTTTTCACATATTGATTCTTCCAATCCAAGAACATGGTATATCTCTCCATCTATTTGTGTCATCTTTGATTTCTTTCATCAGTCTCTTATAGTTTTCTGAATACAGGTCTTTTACCTCCTTAGGTTGGTTTATTCCTAGGTATTTTATTCTTTTTGCAATGGTGAATGGGATTGTAGCCTTAATTTCTCTTTCTGATGTTTTATTGTTAGTGTATAGGAATGCAAGAGATTTCTGTGCATTAATTTTGTATACTGCAACTTTACCAAATTATTGATTAGCTCTAGTAGTTTTCTGGTGGCATCTGTAGGATTCTCTATGTATAGTATCATATCATCTGCAAACAGTGACAGTTTTACTTCTTCTCTTCCAATTTGTATTCCATTTATTTCTTTTTCTTCTCTGATTGCCATGGCTAAAACTTCCAAAACTATGTTGAATAATAGCGGTGAGAGTGGACATCCTTGTCTTGTTCTTGATCTTAGAGGAAATTCTTTCAGGTTTTCACCATTGAGAAAGATGTTTGCTGAGGGTTTGTTGTATATTGCCTTTATTATGTTGAATTAGGTTGCTTCTGTGCCAACTTCCCTGAGAATTTTTATCATAAATGGGTGTTGAATTTTGTCCAAAAATTTTTCTGTATCTATTGAGATGATCATATGGTTTTTATTCTTCAATTTGTTAATATGGTGTATCACATTGATTCATTTGTATATATTGAAGAATCTATGCATCCCTGGGATAAATCCCACTTGACCATGGTCTATTATCTTTTTACTGTGTTGTTGGATTCTGTTTGCTAGTATTTTGTTGAGGATTTTTGCATCTATATTGATCAGTGATATTGGTCTGTAATTTCCTTTTTTTGTAGTATCTTTTTCTGGTTTTGGTATCAGGGTGATGTTGGTCTTGTAGAAAAATTTTGGGAGTAATACTCCTTCTTCAATTTTTTAGAATTGTTCGAGAAGGATGGTTGTTAGCTCTTCTGTAAATATTTGGTAGAATTCATCTGTGAAGCCATCTGGCCCTGGACTTTCATTTGTTGGAAGATTTTTAATCACAGTTTCAATTTCATTATTTGCGATTGCTGTATTCATATTTTCTATTTCTTCCTGGTTCAGTCTTGGAAGGTTATACCTTCTGAGAATTGATCCATTTCTTCCAGGTGGTCCATTTTATTGGCATAGAATTGATTGTAGTTGTCTCTTAGGATGCTTTGTATTTCTGTGGTGTCCATTGTAACTTATCCTCTTTCATTTCTAATTTTATTGATTTGAGTCCTCTCCCTCTTTTTCTTGATGAGTATGGCTAAAGGTTTATCAATCTTGTTTATCCTCTTAAAGAACCAGCTTTAGTTTTATTGATCTTTGCTATTGTTTTCTTTGTTTCTTTTTCATTTATTGCTGCTCTGATCTTTATGATTTCTTTCCGTCGGCTAACTTTGGGTTTGTTTGTTCTTCTTTTCCTAGTTGCTTTAGGTAAGGTTAGATTGTTTATTTGAGATTTTTCTTGTTTCTTGAAGTAGGATTTTATTGCTATAAACTTCCCTCTTAGAACTGCTTTTGCTGCATCCCATTGGCTTTGGATCGTCGTGTTTTCATTGACATTTGTCTTTAGGTATTTTTTGATTTCTTCAGTGATCTCTTGGTTATTTAGTAACGTATTGTTTAGCCTCCATGTGTTTGTGTTTTTTACGTTTTTTTCCCTGTAATTGATTTCTAATCTCATAGTGTTGTGGTCAGAAAAGATGGTTGATGTGATTTCAATTTTCTTAAATTTACTGAGGCTTGATTTGTGACCCAAGGTGTGATCTATCTTGGAGAATGTTCCGTGTGCACTTGAGAAGAAAGTGTAATCTGCCATTTTTAGATGGAATGTCCTATAAATATCAACTAAATCTATCTGGTCTATTGTGTCATTTAAAGCTTGTGTTTCCTTATTAATTTTCTGTTTGGATGATCTGTCCATTGGTGTAAGTGGGGTGTTAAAGTCTCCCTCTGATATTGTGTTACTGTTGTGTTACTGTTCCTCTTTTATAGCTGTTAGCATTTGACTTATGTATTGAGGTGCTCCTATTTTGTGTGCATATAGATTTATAATTGTTATGTCTTCTTCTTGGATTGATCCCTTGATCATTATGTAGTGTCCTTCCTTGTCTCTTGTAGCATTCTTTATTTTAAAATCTATTGTATCTGATATGAGTATTGCTACTCCAGCTTTCTTTTGATTTCCATATGCATGGAATATCTTTTTCCATCCCCCCACTTTCAGTCTGTGTGTCCCTAGGTCTGTAGTGAGTCTCTGTAGACAGCATATATACGGGTCTTGTTTTTGTATCCCTTCAGCCAGTCTATGTCTTTTGGTTGGAGCATTTAATCCATTCACATTTAAGGTAATTATTGATATGTATGTTCCTATTACCATTTGCTTAATTTTTTGGGTTTGTTTTTGTAGGTCCTTTTCTTCTCTTGTGTTTCACACTTAGAGAAGTTCCTTTCGCATTTGTTGTAGGTCTGGTTTCATGGTGCTGAATTCTCTTAAGTTTTGCTTGTCTGTAAAGCTTTTGATTTCTCTGTCAAATCTGAATGAGATCCTTGCCGGGTCGACTAATCTTTATTGTAGGTTCTTTCCTTTCATCACAGTAATATATCATGCCACTCCCTTCTGGCTTGTAGAGTTTCTGCTGAGAAATCATCCGTTGACCTTATGGGAGTTCCCTTGTATGTTATTGTTGTTTTTCCCTTTTTGCTTTTAATAATTTTTCTTTGTCTTTAATTTTTGTCCATTCGATTACTATGTGTGTCGGCGTATTTCTCCTTGGTTTTATCCTGCCTGGGACTCTCTGCACTTCCTGGACTTGGGTGACTATTTCCTCTCCCATGTTAGGGAAGTATTTGAGTATAATCTATTCAAATATTTTCTTGGGTCCTTTCTCTCTCTCTCCTCTTTCTTGGACCCAATAATGCAAATGTTGGTGTGTTTAATGTTGTCCCACAGGTCTCTTAGGCTGTCTTCATTTCTTTTCATTCTTTTTTCTTTATTCTGTTCCACAGCAGTGATTTCCACCATTCTTTCTTCCAGGTCACTTATCATTTTTCTGTCTCAGTTATTCTGCTATCAATTCCTTCTAGTGTATTTTTCATTTCAGTTATTGTATTGTTAATATTTGTTTGTTTGTTCTTTAAATCTTATAGGAGTTTGTTCTTTCATTCTCCTAGGTCTTCGTTAAACATTTTTACATCTTCTCAACCTCTGTCTCCATTGTTTATCTGAGGTCCTGGATCACTATCATTATTCTGAATTCTTTTTCTGGAAGGTTGCCTTTTTCCACTTCATTTAGTTGTTTTTCTGGCGTTTTATCTTTGTTCCCTCATCTGGTACATAGTCTTCTGTCTTCTGATTTTGCCTATCTTTCTGTGAATGTGGTTTTTGCTCCACAGGCTGCATGATTGTAGCTCTTCTTCCTTCTCACAAATTCCTTTTGAAGGCAAATTTCTCTGGCACTAAATTCTTGAAAAGTCATCACAGACAGTTGAGGTGTAGGTTGGCCTCCTCAGTTCTTTGTGGCTGGCCAATTAGCTGTGCCTTCCCTGTTCTCAGTTTGTCAAGTCAGAGAGTCCAGGTATGATGGTAAATGTACAAAATATGAAGCACTGCTAAACCCACAGGAAATGCTGGGCAGACCTCTACATTAGTAATTTCTAATTTACTATATTTGCATATTATCATTGGACACATCTTTGACTGTATTTGTACATTGTCATTTTGTCACCTAACATTCTTAGATGATAGGATTCCAAGTTCTCAACCAAATAAATTTTACACAGATGAACATAGCATGTTATTTATATCATAAAGGGATGTTTTATCTAGACTTGTTTTATATTACAAATATTCATTCCAAAGTTAAAGAAAAAGAGAGAAAAAACCAATGAAGAATAGAGAAGTAGCCCAGTTAATCAATGGCATTTGGAGAGAAAAGCTGAATAAATCAAATACTTAAAGTTCCCGTTAATCCATTTTAATTCTTTTTCTTTGATTTATCACAATGAGTGGTAGAATTAACTGACATAAATTTATTATCTTTCCCATACTTTTCCTAACCATAAAGTATCAAAATAAGCAAAGTGAGCAACGTGAAATGAGCAAAAGTTCAGGAGGGGGAATAGGAATAGAAAAGAATCAAAGGATCTACATAACAGTCCTTAGATAATAAGAGTCACTACAGTAACTATCTCAGAGATTTCAGTAAAACAAGTGTCTTCAAAATGTGGTGGGAGAGTTAATGAATACTTAGAGCACAAAAGTACTAAAGAATTTTTGTGGAAAATAAAAGAAGTTTTTAGAACTTTTCTGTAGAACAATGCATAGCACCCTGAAGGAGACAACATACTACACAGTTTGAATAGGTTCAATGATTTTGCTGTATGATACTCTGTTTCTCAAGTGACTGTTCCAACTAATAAAGGTATTTTCCAATATGAAGTAGTAAGCTATGGAGAAACTTAGATTGCAGTGTCCTCAAATGATTAGACTCTAAAATAAATTTGATCCTCCATGTGGAAAAACAAGGCCCATGTCTATCAGGAAATCAATTAACACAATCATTTGAGTGAATTAAATAGTATTGTTGTTTTTCACTGTAGTATTTCTTCCCATTCAGTGTACTTCCTTCAGAAGTGTGAAAATATATCCATGATACTCAGCACAGGAGGGAGCACTGGAAGTTATGATGTATGAATTGAAATGAAATTGAATCATAGACGAAAAACCATATTACACAAAACGCATCTTCTGTTTTATTAACTCGTAATAGGCTAATTTAAATTAAACCCCTAGAAGCAATATTCTCTGGCTGAAGTAAAAATGCTAAATAACTTTAATTTTAGCCTTCGAGTTTGTAATATTTCAGAGTACAGATAAAATGAAAACATGATTATCCCTGGATTAGAACTCATAAAGTTGCAATTTTAGTCATTTCAAGTATGAAAATGATGTTTCCTTAATTTGGGATCTAGAAGGACTATTTGTAATATTTAACACCAAGGCAAATCCAATTCAGCTGTTAAAATGAAGGCAATTGAAATGCATATGATGTTTGTCATGTTATCTGGTGAATTACACAAAAGTAAAAACACATATAAAATGAAGATTTTAGATATCAAATGAAGGCAAATCACCTTCCCCAAAATTATAAGCAATAATAAATCAAGTGTTGGAAAAGGAGGCAAATTAGAACAGTTACTATGAGGAAAATAATTTTCAAAAAAGAAAAAATATATGTATAATGGATTAATATAGGAAAATCACACATTGGGAAATTTGCCAAAGATGACGATCTTTTTCACACCAGGCGCCCTGTATGCATGCTGTTCTTTTTGCCTAGTTCCCTTCTCTCTTTTCTGATGGTACACACTTTTTCATGTTTCAAGACTCAGTTCTCCTGTCACCGCCTTTAGGGTGATTTTCCCATCTGCTCCAGGCACAATTACACTCAGTTCTGCTATAATGCTTGTTTTGAATTTCTTCCAGAACAATTGATAAAAGGGAATAGTTTGAGGTTGCTTATGTGTGATTTCCCCAATGAAAAACAGGGAATGAATGCAAAAAATGGCATCAGTTGAACTTAAGCTTAGTAGAAATACACAAAATTCACCCATACACACCTCAGCCATGCTACCTCAGTTCACTGCACGTGTTATGAGCCACATATGCTACAACCTTCCCTCTGATTTCAGCTCTCCGTCCCTTCTGTACCTCACAATAATGCACAACTGCAACTTTTCCAATGGCAAACACAAACTTCAGATTTTAAGGTAAAAATACCCTATATATTGTATTATTTATGTACTTGTTAACTATTAATATATGTAAAAAGTGCTACATTTGTATTAGGCTCTTAAGAATTTGAAAAAATATGTCACTAATGAAATGTTTTAGTGTTGTACTCCAAATCCCAACTTTCTCATTAGTCCTATTTTTTTTGTTTTTAGTTTCACAGTTTTGAATAGTGTGGTGATTTTTAGAAAAGCATATATTGTGTTATAGCAGAATTGGCTGTACCTCCATTAATGGCTTCCTCTTCTGTGATCCAGTAGTACTTAGCATACTGAGTTGCATTTATTTGTATACTTATCTATTTCTTCCACCAGAATGTGCAAATCCCCTGAAGTGGGAAAGAATCAGGGACTTGAATGAAGCTGCTCAGAGTCACTGTGGCTGAAGGGTGCCTAGGAGGGTGGTGGGGTGAGGGGCTGTAGTGTAGAAAATGGGTGGGAGTAGGGCGATGTGCAGGGAGGAAACCAGGGTAAAGCCTAGTGCAGTAGCCTCACCTGGTGGCTTGGGGTTGATGGGTGACAGTGGAGATAGAAAAAATTGGATTGCTTTTTGTCCCACAGCTCCAATCAATCAATCACCAAAACCCATTGATTTCACCTCATAACTGCTCTGATTCCTTCTTTCCAGCTTATTGCCTCTACTTCAAGGCTCATTATTCTGCCCCTTTATTATTACAACAGCCTTTTTCTCTCCTGTTATAAACTGAATGTTTGTGTCCTCCCTAAATTCCTCTGTTGAAATCTTAACACCCAATGTGATATTATTTGTAGATGGGGCCTTTAGGAGGTAATTACAGTTAGATGAGGTCATGAAGTAGCGTCCTCATGATGGGATTAGTGTCCTTATAAGAGATACCATAAAGCTTGCTCTCTCTCTCTCTCTCTCTTTCTCTCTCTTTCTCTCTCTCTTTCTCTCTTTCTCTATCTCACCATGTTCAAGCACAAAGAAGAGGTCCTGTGAGCACACAGCAACATAGTGGCTACATAAAAGCCAAGGGCAGAGGCCTCAGAATGGAACTTACCTTACCAGCAACTTGATCTTGGACTTAACCAGCTTCCAAAAATGTGAAAAAATAAATTTCTATTGTTTAAGCCACCCAGTCTATGGTAATTTTTTTCTGCAGCCCTAGGTAACACATCTGCATAAATATAAACTCTACTTTGGCACGTATGTAACATATGTATATAAGCTATGCAGAATTTTTGAAACTCTTGATTGGCTTCTCAAAGCTATAGGATAAAGTTTAAATATCTTAACATATCACACAAGTTATTTCATGATTTTAAGTCTACATAACTTCCCCCAAGCCTTAACGTTTGCCAGTCCCAACCTCCTCAATGTCAAAATCTCAATAGCTCCCTAAACACATATAGTTTTCCCATCAGTACTTTTGTTCACACAACTTCTCTGTTTAGACTGTCATTTGGCTTGATCTTTATGTGAAAGTCTTCTAATTATCCTTTAATATTTTTCTCAATCTTCAACTCCTCCAGAAAACAAAAACTTTACCAAAGGCTAATCTGTTTTTTAATAATTCCCACAACATATCTTTATCATTGCTTTAAACACATCTCTTTCAATATATTTTTTTTAAGTTCCTTGAAGGCAGTGGCCACTTTCCTTTTTCTAATTCCTTCTGTACTACCAGATATATACTGGGTACTCCATAAATATTTACAGACTGAACAAACAGATGTGTCTAGCACAGAGACTCGGCAGAGTATCATGTATTCAATAAATGGCAGCTGTTACCATTATTTATTTTATGCACTAATGTTAAATCAGCATTAGCTTTCTTCAGGAAATGTGAAAATAAGAAAGAGACTCAAGAAAGAACTTCATGTTGAAGTAGAGTCAAATAATTTTTCTGACCTTTTGCAGCCTCCTTTTAAATTCTTTATCACACACCTGTTGTTGGTTGTATTAAAAAATGTTACACATCTTGCTGGGCAGAGGAGGTTCTTTGTATAGCAGGTAATCCATAAAGCTGACAATTCAGCCCTAGTGATCAGTTGTTGTCCATTCTCATATAGACAATGACAAAAAAAGTGAGAAAAGCAAGGTGCTCTTGTATAACTTACAATATAGGTGGAATTCGAAATTTTGAACTAATGATTTTTGTTTTCAGTTGGCTGGTAATTTGAGAGAAAAGTATACCACTTGACCTCACTCTGAAACAAACATTCTGAAAAATCTATAGATACAGCAATCCAAAGAAGTTCATCCTCCTATAAATAGCAAAATAGAAAGTGGTTTTATTTTCCACTTGTGCTATATGTGTTTATTTCTTTAAAGAAAATGTTATCTGAAGTGGATAAAAGAAAAGTAGTTCAGGCTAATAATTTAGACTAGGAGTACATGCACTGAAGGTACATTGAAAATGTACATAAAAAAGTCATCTCATGTGGGAGCCAGTTTAGCCATTCCTCTAAGAAGTTTTCCTTAAAAACTGCTTTAACTGAGAAAGTAGCTGAAGTAATTGCATCTTTTATTTTCTTTTATTGCACAAAATATCAATAAATACTTCTGGTTTTAATCATTTTCCATTCAGAAGCAATCTTTATTCTTTTTTATTTCCAGGTTTATCACCAGTTTAAATTGTTAGATAGAATATGTTGTAGGTACACTTTTCTGATTCAGAAAGTCTCTGAAAAACACGTTTTGTTATGATTATTAAGAAATAGACAAATTAATTATTCTTGATATAATAACATACCATTTTTAATAGGTAATTTATTCTTATTCCCATTTACCATACTTTCCTTTAATTCTTTTTAAGGTTATAAGAATAACCTTGACCATGTTTTAACTGTTTATATCATCTCCAATCTGTATCTAGTACTGTCTGAAAATAGCTGAACCATGTTATTTATAATGCATTTTACTAATGCAACAATTTTAACTATTTATTATCTTATTTAACAAGGGCAAACCAAGATCAAATTTTATTTCATCCAGGACATTGACAGCTGGAAAAAAACAAGTTAAGCCTTTAAGGTTTAACTCAAATGGCCCCACCTTGATGAAACTTTTTTGCTTCTTCTTTCCTTTAATTCCTCATTTATTCCTCCAAAGTGCAATAGTACATCAAACTTATCCACGTGTATGTAATCAACTTCAAGCAACTGAAAACATTTTGAGAGGATTACAATATCTTCATTCTTTCTTCTGTTTCCCATAAATGTTGAGCACAGAAGGTCCTCAATAATCATTTGGTTGGGCATAACTATGGCATAATTAGCTGAGTGGAATCCATAACGCTGTTCTAGGATTGGGTGGGGATCTTAAATGGTCATCTGCTCTTAAGCATAACACACTGAATCCATGGAGACAGATTCAGATATCTCATGGGCTCACTGTAAGATCTGTTTGCTGACCTGACTAAATGCTATTAGGCACACGGGATTTGGAGGCACACTGTGAACATTAGGACATGGTTTTGATTGCAATATCTTCCTAAAAAATCCATAAGTAAAAGTGATATGTCTGTGATCAAGCTTTGTGCATTTACATGCAAACCACAAACTAAGACCTATTTCTGCCAAAATTGCACAGATTTTTTGAAGAAAGGAATAAACTGCACTTTTAATATAATCATTGTACAAGAAATCCAAATTTAACATCCATATTTCTAAATCAGTGATTCCTTTACTTTGGGATTTCATGAGTCAGAAAATCTCCAAGGGGGAAAATATTCTTTCAAGTAAAGACATTAAAAAACACTATCTCCCATCACTACCATTTCATAAAGAAAAGATCATCCAGTGTCTATAAATTATGATGAAAAGACATACAGTGTAGTATCTATGGAAAATGGAGGGCTAGAAAAGACAGACTTTTTATAAGTGTACACAGTCATGAAATATTAAGGGATTTGACAAAGAAGTCAAAGATGGCCTTTTAGAAGAAAAGATGTGTTTGAATTTGAGAATATTTGTATTTGAGGCATGAATACCATCAAATGGTTTTTCCCTAAATTAAATATCAACTTCTAAAATTTTAATTAGTAATTTAGTTTTGAAAATATTCCCTAGGTTTTGGGTGGTAATTTTTATACTTTTAAAGTCAATTTTAAAATATTATTTGAGGAATCAGGCAATTACCTTTAGTTCCCCTATATCCGGTATGTAAGGGGTATTTTGTAACACTTTATTTAAGATAAATTAGTTTAAAACATTGGTGGAAAAACAATTGAACTGGTAAATTGATTATATTTAAATACATTTTTTAAGAAAGAAATTCCTCAAACTGATCTCTGAAACCACTTAAATTATCCAAAGGTATATTATAATTAAAAATTAAAAACATTTAATAAGCATATCTAAGAAGGTTCATGGAAAAATGCAGGTTAATTTTCAATTGCTATATTTATTTGTTAAACTTTCAGAATAGCATAGTTCTCAAACAGTTTGGAACTGGCAGTACAAATATCTTGTTGTTTATGGGTTTTATGCTTTAAAATCCTTCATTTTAATTATTTAACTAAGTATGTTTATGTTTTAAGAACTCTGTTATTTAAAAGTTGGTGACACTGAGTTTTGTCTTCCTTTTCTTTTTTTCACTAACAACATTGGCATATGCCCTCTTATAGTCAAATTTTAGGTAAAAATAAGTAAGACTAAATCTAAGGACCCATTTAAGTCAAACTGTGTTTCCTTTGAAGAAATTATTCTAAAATATTCTGTAAGATTTGATTCCTTGCATTACTTAGTAAGCAAGAACAGGCCAACTAACAGGCAGGCAGGAGTTTTTTTATTTAATGAATTTTTATTGAGGGCACAGTACATGCGAAAAAAAAAAAATGCTAAGGATAAGAGATAAATTGTCCTGCTCACCAGGATTATCCAGTCTTGAAAAGATAAGAACTACCTTTTTAGTACTTATAAAGTCCTGTTGTGTAATCATCCTGACTATACAATTGGGCTTGAAGAAATAGGAAGAGGCCAGAGAGAACCTGGAGAGGAAGTGACATTTGGACTGATAATGAAGAATGTAATGAATAGAGAGAGCAGCAAGCAGGGAGCAGGAAGTCCAGGCCTAACCCAGCCCTCCTGAAGCCTGCAGAATCTAGCAGTGCCCACATTTCTGTGGGCCTCAGTGCAATCACCTGAAAAATGAGAGGTTGGAGCTGTCAAACCTCTACCATCTCTTCAAATTCTAAAAATTCATTAACTCTTTTTTTTTAAACCACAGTCAAGTTGGTAAAGCAAAGTCCTTGCAAATTTGTCCAACACAATTAGATGAGCACATTTCTAGAAACCAGAACTTCTTGGTGAGAATACTTTATTAAAATTCTCACATTTTTGTGCAATCATCTCTTTAAGAAAGATGAGATACCTGATGTTTCCTTCCTGAAGCCCCTTCTAAAGGGACAGTACAGTGAGAAACTGTTAATTGGTTTATAAGCATTGTGTTCAAAATGAGTTGAATGCTTGGCAGAAAGAGTTATGAATAATTCCTTACATAGGAAAAGTATAAAAGCAAAACAGAAGATCTTTGAAGTCCTTTAGGTGTCTTCTCAGGGGAAAAAAGTTAGAACTGATCCTGAGCAGAAAGTTTATAAATAGGATCCCAACAGCAGTCGGAAATCAGTGCAAAAGACGAAAGAAGATGGGTTTCTCTTTTTTGTCAGTGGGAAATAGTTAGAGAAGATATCTTAAAGTAAAAAAATTAAACCCTGTTGCGGAGGAACAAGCTCTCAAGAATTTTGATGTCAAATAAGCAAGAGTCAGCTTCAACCATCTGGGGGCATTTTGAGACTAAATTAAGGGAGATGAATACAAAAAAAAAGAGTGAAAGGACTAAGAATCCGTTTCAATGCAGACTTAATTTGTGAATTGCTCTATTTACAGAGATGCATTAAGAAGTAAAATATTTAAAGTTAGTGTTTGATGGAAATGAACGAATTTATGCTTATTTAATAAACACTTAATTTTTAAAGAATTTGTCATTTACTAATCTAATACATAGAACCAAGGTAAAAGTTAGATACATCTACTCCACTAGTGATAGAAGCACGCCTTTTACTTAAGTCCTGACCTGTAAGAGGTGAACAGTCATACTGTACTGAAGAGGGATTTTGAATCCTTAACATTTGCTTTGGACAGAGTTGATCATAAATATGCTCAGAATCATAAACACACTCACATGAGTGTTCTGAAGTGATAACTCCCAAGCACAGAGACTATTAACGATCAATTATAATGTCAACATGTAGCAAAAGTGGGCAAATACCATGTTATCTTTGGTATAAAATATGGAGTCAAAGAGTGAGAGGTGTTGTGACAAAACCAACACTAGATTGGGAGTTCTGGCTTCTTATCCCAACTTTCTATCACCTGCTAGCTGTAATTTACCACTATATTGTAACAGCTCCAAGGGCAGGACCAAGCTTTATTTTTCTGTTTCTTGCACATAGCAAGGTACCATGAACAATACAGTGATTTCAAAATTGAAAGTGTAGTTGATCTGTGTGTTTGCAGTATGAAGTACCTGGGTGGATGTTTGAATACAATGCTGAGAAGATGATCCTGGGCAGAAAGAATGTGAATAAATGAATGTGATAATTCATTCATATAAATGAATAAATGAATAGATGAATGAGGTGTTGAGTAAGTCAATTAACCTCAATTCTGCTAAACGACTCATTTATTAGTGGATCGTTTTGATGCTTGTCTACTTGATTTCCTTATGGTGCTTGATTTTGTATGTTCTTTCATATTTTTATCCTAGTGGGTCATTTTTGAGTTTTAACTACCCTGGAATGGTCTAAGTCCATTATCAACCAAGTAATATCAGTCATCATAAGCAAAATTATTTTGTCATCTGTAAATCTTTAAATCCTCCCTCACATTCACTCACCAAGATGGCTGCTTTATCTCTACAGTGTCTCAGCAAACTGCTTCTCCATTTATTTCTTACTGTAATTACCTAAGTTTAGATAATATCTTTGTAAGTGGTCTCCCTGCCTTAACAAACTGACCCACGTGTCTTCTCAGCATCATATTCAGACTTCCAGTGAGGCACTTTATACAGCAACCACATGGATCAGCCAGCCTTTTGAAATTCCTAGGTCTTACTACTGCTGTTCTAGTTGTTTTAAATAATATCTTACATCCTCTTCTCCATCCCCAGCCCCTCCACGCCAAAGTTTTACTCCTGTCCAGACCTTTACTCAAAAACTTCTTCCTCCTCCGCGAATGCTCTCTCTTTCACTTGGCAGAATGTTTCACTTCTTTCTCTGAGCTCCCACAGTAGCATTTAGCACTATTTAAATGAGCTGAAGGACAAGGTGAAGTAAAGTCTTAGTCACGTTTGAATCCCCTATACCTAACACAGTGACTATTCAATAAACATTTTCTGATCATCATTACATCAATACCTTGACAGATACAGCATTCCATGACAGGTAGTGGTAGTACTTTATAAAATAATTGCCTGCTAGTATCACATGGCTTTTCTTCACCATCCAAGGAGATACACCATGGGAGAAAGGTGACATAGTCTACAGATATTTGCCTAAAAGTTTTAATGAGAAAGCTTAGGGGAAAATCCTTTTCTCTAAGGCACCATTTCCTCACAGAGTACCATATACTCCATAGCTATGTGGAAGCGCCCATTCCTCTCATTCATTCCCAGAAAAGCACAGCCATCTTCTCCATTTTATATGAATACAGGCAAAAGACTGCACAACAGGTCCCCATACACCATTTCCTACTGACATACTTAAAAAGACTGGCTCATTCCGGGTGTGGGTCAGGAACAGTATAAGATAAGTTGGATACATTTTATCATACCAGAAACAAAGAAGCTATCAGAGATGACTCTGGTCATGTCTTCAATTTCTTTGGAGGCAACCTGAAGTGGTTCTCACTGACTAAAGTTGGAAAGATTTGAGAAAAAAAAAAAAAAAAAAAGAGAGAATAGCTGTAATGGATTGAAAACATGAAGTATTTAAAACCATGAGTTCATAATGATAGTAAGATAAATGCTTCATCGTCACCTTTAAATGATATTAACCAATTCATTATTTTGAAAACTGATAAATAAAGAATCAAGCATTTATCTTGATTTTCCTACATGCACTGTACTGCAGCATGACTAAAAGAGCTGATCAGAAGAAACGTCTTTTCACAGAAATATTACAGCAAATAAATTAAGAAAGAATAATAGAAAATCACCATTTTGGAGTCCTTGATGGAATACCAGATTTAGACAATGATCATAAATGGGCACTAAAATCCAAAAAGAGGGACAAACAGATAGCTTTGGTCTCTTGATGGAAGTACTCAAAACTATCTATGAAGTATTCCTGCCAAAACTTGAACCAGAAGCTGATCAAGTCTTTAGATGTAACTTGAAGCTTACAGAAAGTACAGGGGCAGTGGAAATAAATAGTTTAAAATTATAAGATTAAAATAAAAATATCATAGGAAAACTTACCCATTTTTCTTCCACAAATGAGTTTAACGGAAAGAGAGAAAAGAGAAAGGGAGAATTCTTTCCTCTGTTTGAATAAAGCCACTCTACTTCCTCACTTTTACCTGGCTATCTAAAATTAATCTTCACAACTCAGCACTTAGTGTTAGGGGTCGTGATCAGATTATTTACCTGTCTCTGCCAATAGACAGAGCAGGAATAATGTATTATTAATTTTGTATTACTCAGCAACTACCAGAATGCCCAGCACATGGCACATAACATGTGCTCAATAAATGTTTGCAGAATAAATAAGTGAATAAATTCCAAGCACCATCAAACTGCCATTTCTCTTATCTTTGCAACTCCTTTTTTCATCTTACCAGCTTTGGGAGTAGAGGAAGCAATGGAAGGCAAGATGACAAAGAAAAGCTTTTCATCTGACCACAGGAGAAGGCTTGCAAAACTTTCTATTTATCAGTGTCCTGAATACTTGCTACATGTTAGTATCACCTGGGGAAATTTTAAAAATACTTATAGTTGGTCCCATCTCCAGAAATTCTGATTCATTTGATTTTGGGTGGAACCCAGGTACATAATTTTTTTAAGCTTCTTGAGGAGATACAAATGTGGGGCCAGGATGAAGAACTGTTCTGTACTTGTTTTTAATGTCTTTCTATTCCACCCAGCCTCCCAAACTCTAAAATCCTGTAAGTACAGGGTTCATTGTTATATCCTCAGAATGTAGTCCAGAGCCTAGTTTATAGTGTTAACTATATATCTGTGTGTGTATGTGTACATATGCACAGTCATTTCATATGCATACTTTGTTCCTGTGAATGAATATGAAAGCGTTTTGTCAAGAGAACATCTTCACTTTGGTGCTCCTCAGAAGTAAATGGCACAGGCCATGAAGTCAACAGAAAGAAAAATGAGTTTTTCATAACAATGCAAAGTATGTTATGGTGGTTCGATATATGTGATAAAGCTAGTTCCTAATGCAAGAGCAGAGTCAACCATGGTTGGCAGAATAAAAGTTCTGTTATCTTTGTTTTACTAAGAAAACACATACAGATCCAGAAGTCTATCAATGCATGTGCCATCAAAGTGGTTGCCGGTTCTCAGTGTGCCAAAACCAAACACGTCTGTATTCCAGAAAATACAAGAGTAAGCAAAAACTGGCCCAGTATTGCTTTCATTCCTTGTTGCCAGATAGATAGTTCCTATTTGATAGTAAAAAAAGATCTGAAAAATACCTTAAATCAGATGGATTAGTCAAGACCTGTGATTTTCTTTATTTCTTATTATGGAAAGTTTCAAACATATACAGAAGTCAAGAGATTAGTGTAATGAATACCATGCACACATCAACCAACTTAAACAATCATCAGCTCAAAACAAATTTGTTTTATCTATTGTCCCATTCCAGATTATTCTGAACCAAATCCAGACATATCATCTTTTCCATTAAGTATCTCAGCATAACTAAAGGATAGGATTTCTTTATTTAAACAAAACCATAATACTATCATCACATCTACAAACCTTAAGAATAATTTCTTAATATCATCAAAAATCCAGTTAGTAGTCATATTTCTCAAAAATATTTTTCTTTATATACTGTTCAAATATAGATCCAAATAA
Source organism: Balaenoptera ricei (assembly GCF_028023285.1). NCBI lineage: Eukaryota > Metazoa > Chordata > Mammalia > Artiodactyla > Balaenopteridae > Balaenoptera > Balaenoptera ricei. Next base: position 54,939,466 of record NC_082655.1, read on the forward strand.
GATTCATGAGTTAATCATGGAGCTAAAATGTATATTAGTGTGACTGTAGCATAGAATGCAAGAAGTTTTCAGAGGCAAGGTAAGAAATGAAAGCAGATTCCTATCAGGAAAGGCATGATAAGCTGTGTGAAGGAGTTTGGGCATTATCCTGAAAGCAATGAGAAGCCTTTGAAATATTTTAAGGATTGAGAGGCATGAGTATATTTAAGAGGAGAAGAAAGTGAGCGATGTTAAGGGAGCTGGAGAAGAAGTCACATATTGAATCATGGGTTTCTGAGTTTGCAAACTTCTGGGTTTTTTAAATTTTCTTTGAGAACTGGACTTGGAGGTCTTGTAAGGTCATGAGGAAAGCAACTTTCAAATTTGGATAACTATCACTAGTGTGGGTCCATGAGGAGAGAACAAAACAGAAACTTTAATATTACTAAATAGACCTGCTTCAGCTCAAAGGAAAGAGAAAAAAGCATTTTGCACAACTCGCCTTCTATGCTGGCAGGGTGAGTTTATCTGGGAAGAAAAGGAGCAAAATCAAGGAGTAAATGAGCATATAATTAGGTGAAGTTCCCATTTTTGTTTTCTCAAAACATATACGTAATAAAATATAAATATGTCAAAAAAAAATTGCTATAAAATAAAGCCATGCATATAACAAAATAACTCGGAGAGTCTAGAAATTAAATCTGGTACATTTAAAGAAGAAGAATAGGGAGATTTTTATAATAGTAAAAGTCATGTTTGATTCGAAGGCCAAATCAGTAAACAAGACAAGACTACATATATAATTCACAATAAAGATTTGTCACCCAACAAATAAATCAAAAATAGAAGAGAAACACTGGAAGAATAAAGTAGACTTATCAGAAAAGTGGGTGACTTTTATTTATATTTTTTAATCTATGGCTTATCAAGTAAGCCCAAAATGGTAAGAATTTATAGGTTCGGTTACATGTATAAAATATAATTCATATGGTAAGGCATTTTAGATATATACGAATGTACTAAACTCTACACCCTGAAAATAGCATATATACTATCTTTTCAAATTCTTCTGGATACAGATTCAAAATTTGCTCTATAGTAAGCTCCAATTATAACTTTAGTGAATTCCTCAATTTACAATTAATATATACCTTGTTTTCTGATGACAACATCAAATAAAAAATAAGATCTCCCTCAAAAACGTCTTCAAATAAAAACCTGGAATCTAAGGAAAAGCAAAAACAAAAATATAGAATGTCTAAAATATAATGATTAAAAAACAATAAAAAAACAAAATCTATGATGTAGGTCAAAGTTGTCACTACAGGAAAATTTATAGTCTTAAGTACACATCAAAATAAGAAAATATAAATTAAATGAATTGTGAACTAAAAAAACTAAAAATAAAATAAGTGAAATAAATCTAATTAAACAGATGGGAAAAACTAATAAAGACAGAAATTAATGACATTTAGAAGGTACAAATACAGTCTAATTAATATATAAATCCAGCATATGGCTCTTTAAAAGAAATGTTAAAATAGATAAACTACTTAATAAACTAGTTAAGAAGCAAAAGGAGAAATCATAAAGTTAGAAATATTAATAGGAGAAATAAAGAGAAAATTAAAATAATTCTCAATTTTCAACTCTATGTTCATAAATTTGAAAATTTAGGACAATTTTCTTTAAAAGGAGCATTAAACACAAACAGCTCAACTGTAGTAGAGGGAATTGAGAAAGTTGTAAAATGTCATGCTTATATGATTTCAAAGGTACTACCAACCAAACTTCTGTGGAATAAATGTTTCTACTATTATTTAAACTGACCCAGAACTTATGAAGATTAGACAAAACTTTAAAACTCCAAGCTTTTTAAAAATATTCAACATATCGTTGAAATGAAATCTGATAAAGATATAACCGCAAAACAAACAAATAAAACCTAGGGGCCAATCCTGCTTATGACTATTGATGCAAAAATTCTATATTATAACCCCAAATGAATAAAAGGCCCAAATACTTTATTCTTGGATAGGCAAACTCAACATTGCAAAGATGGCAATTCTCCCATATTCATTTCTAAGTCCAACATAAGACTCTTCCCTTCCAAAAGCAAACAAACAATAAAACTTCAAACATTATTTTCAGACACTTGAAAGGTGATCTAGAGAAAGAATAAACATGTAAGAACAGATAGGATTTGAGGTGAATGTGTATAGGGGGATAGAAATACGAATATTAAATGGGAAAAGCCCCATCAGATGTTAAAACATATAAACACATTATAAAGCTGTGATATAAAAACTAGTTGGTGCTGGTGTTTATATGGAGATTATATATATATATAATATATATATCACATATATATAAATAAGAAAATAGCTAATAACTCAAACATATATCAAGGAAATATTAATATACATGCACATCACAGGAAAAACTTATGAATATATGAATATGAGCTAATTTCATTCATAAAGAAACGCACATAAATCACTAAGAATATTTATTTTATCACCATATTAATAAAGGTAAAAATTTTTATAATACACATTTTTAACACAGGGCAGAAGATGAAACAGGCACTTTTATCAACCATTTGTGGGAATGGATATGGATTCAACAGCTTAAGGTGCAGAACAACAAGACTGACTGTATGTATTTCAAAAGTATACTTTTATGGCCATAGAAAATTTCTAGAAACATATAACAAGAAGCTTTTAAAATTTAAAAATATTTTGCATATATAAATGTTTAGGAATACAAATAGTGTGAAAGCTTATAAGTAAAAGTAGTCATTCTCTGCCTCACTCCTTGCTTTTGGTATTGATCCTTAAGGTCAACTACTTCTTAACAGCTTTAAAAAAAAGTCCTCCATGTAGCTTCCTTACATTTCTTTAAATAATATGATTCTATGGTTTCTCTTGATTTATCTAGTTTTTACCATATCATTTGATTTCCTGCTCTCATATTATAAGATAGGTCATTTATACCATCATTACTTTTCATTCACTCTTCCTTTCAATATAGTCATGTCGCTATTTTCATTTCTCTTTGGTAACCATGTAAAATTGAATAATTTACTTAAACCTCCATTTCTTGTGCCATTAATAGAGATGGTATTTGCTTTCCCACTTTATCTTGTAACCTTACTCTGTCTCCACTTTCTCCTCCCAAACATCAGTTATCTATAATTTTATGTTTTGATTATTAACATGAAGAACAAATGCATTTTGTTTTATAACCATTCATCTTCTGAATTTCAGCAGTTGCATATAAAAGGCAAAAAGAATAAATAATGTTGATATTATTATACCTATATAAAGCCAAATGGTTATTATATTTCCTTCCTGACAAAATTTACCTTGACCATCTACCTCCTCTTAGCCCACTGTCATAGATTTTATAGGCCTTCTTTTTTTTTTTTTTTTTCTTTCCATTGCTGCCTCTGTCATTGTCAAGCTCTTCTGATGTCTCAAGCATACTGTGACACCACTTAGATCTCCTTTAAGGGATCACCTGCCTCAGCAGCTGGAAAAGTTTTCAGCAAGCTGCCTTTCCTCAGGTCACAGCCCTTGTCAGATTGCCTCATATGCAGAGAGCTGCACTGACCAAGGAAGCACGCTTCAGGGGTGACTCTCATTAGATAACTTATCCAAGCAGTGGAATAAACGCTCCCCGCTTTTGGGTCCAATGGATCCAATGGAGAGACATTTTGGGTCCAATGGAGAACAACTCAGACAGACAGTATCAACTTCAGAGCTTCCCTGGGAAGGGCTGAGGCTACTGAATCTGTATCACAGCTCCACTTCTCCATCCTCCCAATCCTGTTTCCTCTCACTTTTTCATAAAGATGTTGATCCATATTGTAGTCCCTCATACTAATTTCAATCTGCAGAGTCTGCTTCCTGGGGAACCCAACTTGCAACAATGCTGTTCTAGTCTGACTAGTACCTTGGCCAGTAACCTGGAGATAAGCCAATAAACAGAATGCTGATAGAGCATAAAACCACTAATACTGAAGAAAAGTTCACCAGGTGTCTTTTCTCTGTCCTTCCATTTGTAGTAAACTTCCTCCCTGGGAGTAAGTCAGAGTCCATCTAGCAAGACCTCTCTTCACTCTTTTTCTACTTGAGCGCCTTTATCTCTTGAGGGAACCCATATCCAGCTGCTAACTGAGACATAAGGCCAGAAGGAGAATCTGGCTTAATACAAAGCCAAGATGCAGTCTTCTCTATCTCTCTTTTTTTCCTCCAACTCTTCTCCCAATGTCTCCCCTTTTCACTACTCTGTCTGAAGAAGCCTAGACAGAGAATTTCCATCATCTTCAGTTTTCTATTTGTCTTAGTGAGTTTGAGCTGCCATATATATATATATATATATATATAAATACCATACACTGGGTGCCTTATAAACAACAGAAATTTATCAATATTTCTTACAGATCTGGAGGCTGGAAGTCTGAGATGAGCTTGCCAACATGGTTGTATTCTGGTGAGAACCCTCTTCTCGTTGCAGATTTCTGACTTCTTATTGTATCCTCACATGGTGGAAAGAGGGTGAAAGAGGTCCCAGGGGTCCCTTTTTTAAGAGCATGAATCTCATTCATCAGTATGGAGCCCTCATGATCTAATTATCTCCCAAAGGCCCCACTTTCTAATACCCATTGTGGTTAGGATTCAGCATATAAATTTTGAGGAGAAACAAACCTCCAGTTCATAACACTACTTCATTTTTCCTTATTTGTGTCTTTTAATAGCTATTAGGGTCAAACAGAAAAGCTTCATCTCCCAGCAGACAGGACATCAGCTCTGGGTGGTTAGTTCTCCTCCTGGGCTGTTGCCTAATTCCTCATCTTGTAACAAACTGTCGGAACCTCTTCCTATGTGATCATTAGCACTGATGACTCTGTCTTTGGCATACTTCCTGCTGTTTCTGAAACCATACAGCTTATCCACAATTTCCTGTGTATACATTTTCATAATAACCAAGTGTGAGAAGGGGAAAGAGTGAAAGAGAAATATGTGCTTTCACAGAGAAATGCTATGCATACTTTAAAAATAGGTATATACTTAATAAAGAAAATAGCACTCTATGTTAAATGAAGGACTCCTTTTCTTTCTGAGATATTCTCTTAGAATCCTCCTCCTCCAGTTTTTCCTCCACTTGGTGGGGCCAAGTTCAACCAAGACTGACCACTCTTTAGTCCTGTTGCACAGCTTTGTTTGGAATTGGATCCACAGTTTCCTGAATTTCCTTTCTTCTTTATTGGTTTGTTCCCCCATTTTTTGGAAAGGCATCCTCTTTCTCTGTTCTATTTCCTCATTCAACTTTCTTCCATTCAAATTTGTCTCCTTGAAATTGTTGAAGGTGTTCATTTGCAGATGAAAACCCTTCTGGTCTTTTAAAACTTGGTAATGTACACTCTTTTAAACCATTTTATTAAAGTAGTATCGTGAAGGAAAACATATCTGCATGAAAGCTCTCTGCCAACTTGATGTCTTCCAGGAAACTTGGATGAGTTTCAACTGGCAATAGGACTGGGATTCTAGGAAAGGAGGGAGGCTCCTTTTTGACTGCAGTTCTTTTGAGCTGTTGGAAATTTTTACTGTGAAAGCATATTCTTTTGTTTTTCAATAAAATAAAACTTTTTTTGACAAATGGACAAACATTTAATAAGCAACAGCTATGTACCAGACACTGCTCTAGACAGTTTTTGAGGGTACAAGAGATTGAGGAAAATCAAACATCAATTATACAATTCAAAAAAGAAATTACCATTGAAACAGCACATCAATTTCTGGATTTGTCATTATATGCTAGGTCTGTTGAAGCATATAGATTTTCAGTATGCTTTATAAAAATACAGTGAAAGCAATCTTTACAGTGTCAGGAGCTGAAATTCCTTTCACTCTCATAATGTGGTCTCTGAAACAATTTTTAGCATTATGTAAAATCTGAATCAGCAGCTTAAAGTGAGCTCTTTTTTGCCATGTAAAAGATTTTTCCATTGTCTTATGTGTTTGAGAATGACTTCAGCTATAAAATTATAATCAGAGTCAAGCAAAATGAAAGAGAAAACCTTCCAAGCTACTTTAGATATGGAATGGAAGAATACTCAATTGATCTATCACATATGGCTCCTTAAACCTAATGCATTTTAAGACATAAAGAGTTTTACTCATTTTATATGCATTTAAATGACATTTAAAAATACATAGATAATGCTTTTATAAATTTTTGCAATTTCTCTAATTTATAGGAAATCCATACTCAATTTTGGATAAGTTTATATATTTACATTCATTTTTCAAATACAAGGGAGCTCTAGGGTGGTGAGGGAAATAAAAGCACTAACACTTTTTGAATGCTTACTTGTTACCAAGCGTTGTGAAGCTAGTATTTATAACTCTGGTTTTCTAAATACAGTATCAGAATATTAATATTTCATCTTGACCTCTGGGATAATATTAAATGCAACATTTGTATTATAGGGGTTCCAAAGGAGAAGAGAAAGGAAAGGGCTTGAGAAAATATTTGAGGAATTAAAGCCAAAAACTTCCCTAACATGAGAAAGGAAATACTCACTCAAGTACAGGAAGTGCAGAGAATCCCATGCAGGATGAACCCAAGGAGGAACACCCTGAGACACATATTAATCAAACTGACAAAAATTAAAGACAAAGAAAAAAACTATTAAAAGCAACAAGGGAAAAGCAACAGATAACATACAAGGGAATCTCCATAAGGTTATCAACTGATTTTTCAGCAGACACTCTGCAGGACAGAAGGGAGTCACATGATATATCAATATTTCAAGTGATGAAAGGGAAAAACCTACAACAAAGAATAGTGTACCCAGCAAGGCTCTCATTCAGATTTGATGGAGAAATCAAAAGCTTTACAGACAAACAAAAGCTAAGGGAATTCAGCGCCACCAAACCAGCTTTACAACAAATGCTAAAGGAACTTATCTAGGCAGGAAAGAGAACAGCAACTTAAAACAACCTTGTACATATATAAACTGCTAAACCAAAACTTCATGAGAACAGCAAACCCAAAAACTACAATAGATACACATATAAAAAAGAAAAGGCAACCCAAACAAAACATTAAAAATGGTCATCAAACCATAAGAGAAGAGAACAAAAGACTAGGGGAAGAAAAAAAACCCTACAAAAACAAACCCAAAACAATTAAGAAAATGGCAATAAGAACATACATACTGATAAATACCTTAAATGTAAATGGATTAAATGCTACAACCAAAAGACACAGATTGGCTGAATGCATACAAAAATAAGACCCGTATATATGCTGTCTACAAGAGACCAACTTCAGACCTAGAGTCACATACAGACTGAAAGTGAAGGGCATGGAAAAATATATTCCATGAAAATGGAAATCAAAAGAAAGCTGGAATAGCAATACTCATATCAGACAAAATAGACTTTAAAATAAAGACTGTTACAAGAGACAAGAAAGGACACTACATAATGATCAAGGGATCAATCCAGGAAGAAGATATAAAAATTATAAATATATATGCACCCAACACAGGAGCACCTCAATATATAAGGCAAATGCTAACAACCATAAAAGGGTAAATTGACAGCAACACTATAATAGTGGGGGATTTTAACACCTCACTTACACCAATGGACAGATCATCCAGACAGAAAATTAATAAGGAAACACAAGCCTTGAATGACACATTAGACCAGATAGATTTAATTGATACTTATAGGACATTCCATCTGAAAGCATCAGAATACACTTTCTTTTCAAGTGCAAATGGAATATTCTCCAGGATAGATCACATCTTGGGCCACAAATCGAGCCTTGGTAAATTTAAGAACATTGAAATCATATCAAGCATCTTTTCCAAACACAATGCTATGAGATTAGAAATCAATTACAGGAAAAAAACTGCAAAAAACACAAACACATGTATAGTAAACAATATGTTAATGCACAACCAATGGATCACTGAAGAAATCAAAGAGGAAATCAAAAATACCCAGAAACAAATGACAATCAAAACACGACAATCCAAAACCTATAGGACACAGCAAAAGCAGTTCTGAAAGGGAAGTTTATAGCAATACAATCTTACCTCAGGAAAAAAGAAAAATCTCAAATGAACAACTTAGCCTTACACCTAAAGCAATTAGAGAAAGAAGAACAAACAAAAGCTAAAGTTAGTAGAAGGAAAGAAATCATAAAGATCAGTGCAGAAATAAATAAAATAGAGATGAAGAAAACAATAGCAAAGACAAATGAAATTAAAAGCTGGTTCTTTAAGAAGATTAACAAAATTGATAAACCTTCAGCCAGACTCATCAAGAAAAGAAGGGAGAGGACTCAAATCAATAAAATTAGAAGTGAAAAAGAAGTTACAACTGACACCACAGAAATACAAAGGATCATAAGAGACTACTAAAAGCAACTATATGCTGAAAAAATGAACAATCTAGAAGAAATGGACAAATTCTTAGAAAGGTACAACTTTCTAAGACTGAACAGGAAGATACAGAAAATATGAACAGATCAATCAGAAATACTGGAATTGAAACTGTGATTTAAAAACTTCCAACAAACAAAAGTCCAGGACCAGAAGTCTTCACAGGTGAATTCTATCAAACATTTAGAGAAGAGTTAACACCTATCCTTCTGAAACTATTCCAAAAAATTGCAGAGAAAGGAACACTCCCAAGCTCATCCTAAGAGGCCACCACCACTGATACCAAAATCAGACAAAGATATCACAAAAAAAGAAAATTACTGGCCAACATCACTGATAAACATAGATGCAAAAATCCACAACAAAATACTAGCAAACCAAATCCAACAGCACATTAAAAGGATCATACACCATGATCAAGTGAGATTTATCCCAGGGATGCAAGGATTCCTCAACATACATAAATCAATCAATGTGATACACCACATCAACAAAGTGAAGAATAAAAACCATATGATCATCTCAATAGATGGAGAAAAAGTTTTGGACAAAATTCTACACCAATTTATGATAAAACACTCTCCAGAAAATGGGCATAGAGGAAAATCACCTCAACATAATAATGACCATATATGACAAAACCACAGAAAACATCATTCTCAATGGTTAAAAACTGAAAGCATTTCCTCTAAGATCAGAAACAAGACAAGGATGTCCACTCTTACCACTGTTATTCAACATAGTTTTGGAGTCCTAAACACAGCAATCAGAGAAGAAAAAATAAATAAAATAAAGGAATCCAAATTGAAAAAGAAGTAAAGCTGTCACTGTTTGCAGATGACATGATACACTACATAGGAAATCCTACAGATGCTACCAGAAAACTATTAGAGCTCATCAATGAATTTGGTAAAGTTGCAGGATACAAAATTAATACACAAAAGTCTCTTGCATTCCTATACACCAACAACAAAATATCTGAAAGAGAAATTAAGGAAACAGTCCCATTTACCATCACATCAAAAAAATAAAATACCTAGGAATAGACCTACTTATGGAGGCAAAAGACCTGTACTCAGAAAACTATAAGATACTGATGAAAGAAATCAAAGATGATGTAAATTGATGGAGAGATATACCATGTTCTTGGATTGGAAGAATCAATATTGTCAAAATGACTATACTACCCAAAGTAATTTACAGATTCAATGCAATTCCTATCAAATTACCAATAACATTTTTCATGGAATTAGAACCAAAATTTTTATAATTTGTATGGAGACACAAAGACCCTGAAGAGCCAAGGCAATTTTGAGAAAAGAAAAAAAAAGAAACGGAGCTTGAGGAATCAGGCTACCTAACTTCAGAATATACTACAGAGCTACAGTCATCAAAAGAGTATGGTACTGGCACAAAAACTGAAATTTAGATCAATAGAACAGGGTAGAAGGCCCAGAGATAAACCCACGCACATATGATCATCTAATCTATGACAAAGGAGGCAAGAATATACAATGGAGAAAAGACACTCTCTTCAATAAGTGGTGCTGTGGAAACTGGGTAGCTATATGTAAAAGAAGAAAATTAGAACATTTTCTAACACCAAACACAAAAATGGATTATAGACATAAATGTAAGACTGAATACTATAAAATTCTTAGAGGAAATCATAAGCAGAACACTCTCTGACATAAATTGCAGCAAGATCTTTTTTGATCCACCTCTGAGAGTAATGAAAATGAAAACAAAAAATAAACAAATGGGACCTAATGAAACTTAAAAGCTTTTGCACAGCAGAGGAAGCCATAAACAAAATGAAAAGACCCCCCACAGAATGGGAGAAAATATGTGCAAATGAAGGAAACGACAAGGTATTAATCTCCAAAATAGGGGAGGAGCTTCAAGATGGAGGAAGAGTAAGACACGGAGATCACCTTCCTCCCCACAAATACATCAGAAATACATCTACACGTGGAACAGCTCCTATAGAACACCTACTGAATGCTGGCAGAAGACCTCAGACCTCCCAAAAGGCAAGAAACTCCTCACGTACTTGGGTAGGGCAAAAGAAAAAAGAAAAAAATACAGACAAAAGAATAGGGATGAGACCTGCACCACTGGGAGGGAACTGTGAAGGAGGAAAGGTTTCCACACACTAGGAAGCCCCATGGCGGGTGGAGACTGCGGGTGGTTGTGGGGGGGAGCTTCAGAGCCACGGAGGAGAGCACAGCAACAGGGGTGTGGAGGGCAAAGCGGAGAGATTCCCACACAGAGGAATGGTGCAAACCAGCACTCACCAACTTGAGAGGCTTGTCTGCTCACCCACCAGGACGGGTGGGAGCTGGGAGCTGAGGCTCGGGTTTTGGTCGAATCCCAAGTAGAAGACTGGGGTTGGCTGTGTGAACACAGCCTGAAGGGTCTAGTGCAACACAGCTAGCGGGGAGGGAGTCCGGGAAAAAGTCTGGACCTGCAGAAGAGTCAGGAGACTTTTTCTTGCCTCTTTGTTTCACTGTGTGCAAGGAGAGGGGATAAAGAACACCACTTAAAGGAGCTCCAGAGATGGGCGCGAGCCACGGCTATCAGCGTGTACCCCAGAAAAGGGCATGGGATGCTAAGGATGCTGCTGCCACCAACAAGAAGTCTCTGTGTGAGCACAGGTCACTCTCCACACTTCCCCTCCTGGGAGCCTGTGCAGCCTGCCACTGCCAGGGTCCCATGATCCAGGGACAACTTCCCCGGGAGAACACAAGGCGCACCTCAGGCTGGTGCAAAGACACCCCAGCCTCTGCTGCCGCAGGCTCGCCCCGCATACGTACCCCTCCCTACCCCTGGCCTGAGTGAGCCAGAGCCCCCGAATCAGCTGGTCCTTTAACCACGTCCTGTCTGAGTGAAGAACAAACGCCCTCAGGCAACCTACATGCATAAGCGGGTAAGCGGGTCCAAATCCAAAGCTGAACCCCGGGAGCTGTGCGAACAAACAAGAGAAAGGGAAATTTCTCCCAGCAGCCTGAGGGGCAGTGGATTAAATCTCCACAATCAACTCAATGTACCCTGCATCTGTGGAATACCTGAATAGACAACGAATCATCCCAAATTGAGGAGGTGGACGTTGGGAGAAAAGATATATATATATTTTTTTTCCTTTTTCTCTTTTTGTGAGTGTGTATGTGTATGCTTCTGTGTGTGATTTTGAATGTATAGCTTTGCTTTTACCATTTGTCCTAGGGTTCTGTGTGTCCATTTTTTTTTTTTTTTTTTTACTTTAAAAAATATTTTTCTTAATAATTATTTTTTTATTTTTATTTTAATAACTATTTCATTTTATTTTATTTTGTTTTATCTTATCTTCTTTCTTTCTTTCTTCCTTTCTATTTTTTCTCACTTTTATTCTGAGCCGTGTGGATGAAAGGCTCTTGGTGCTCTAGTCAGGCGTCATGGCTGTGCCTCTAAGGTGAGAGAGTCAACTTCAGGACACTGGTTCACAAGACACCTCACAGCTCCACATAATATCAAACAGGGAAAATCTCTCAGAGATCTCCATCTCAAAGCCAAGACCCAGCTTCACTCAACGACCAGCAAGCTACAGTGCTGAACACCCTACGCCAAACAACTAGCAAGCCAGGAACATAATGCCATCTATCTGCAGAAAGGCTGCCTAAAATCATAAAAAGGCCACAGACACCCCAAAACACACCACCAGAGGTGCACCTGCCCACCAGAAGACAAGATCCAGCCTCATCCACCAGAGCACAGGCACTAGTCCCTTCCACCAGGAAGCCTACACAATGCACTGAACCAAACTTAGCCACTGGGGACAAACATCAAAAACATCAGGAACTACGAACCTGCAGCCTGCAAAAAGGAGACCCCAAACACAGTAAATTAAGCAAAATGAGAATACAGAAAAACAAACAGCAGATGAAGGAGTGGATAAGTGACCTGGAAGATAAAATAGTGGAAATAACTACTGCAGAGCAGAATAAAGAAAAAAGAATGAAAAGAACTGAGGACAGTCTCAGAGAACTCTGGGACAACATTAAACGCACCAACATTCGAACTATAGGGTTCCCAGAAGAAGAAGAGAAAAAGAAAGGGATGAAAAAATATTTGAAGAGATTATAGTTGAAAACTTCCCTAATATGGGAAAAGAAATAGTTAATAAAGTCCTGGAAGCACAGGGAGTCCCATACACGATAAATCCAAGGAGAAACACGCCAAGACACATATTAATCAAACTATCAAAAATTAAATGCAAAGAAAAAATATTAAAAGCAGAAAGGGAAAAACAACAAATAACACACAAGGGAATCCCCATAAGGTTAACAGCTTATCTCTTAGCAGAAACTCTGTAAGCCAGAAGGGAGTGGCAGGACAGATTTAAAGTGATGAAGGAGAAAAACCTATAAACAAGATTAACCTACACAGCAAAGATCTCATTCAGATTTGATGGAGAAATTAAAGCCTTTACAGACAAGCAAAAGCTAAGAGAATTCAACACCACCAAACCTGCTTTACAACAAATGTTACAGGAACTTCTCTAGGCAGGAAACACAAGAGAAGGAAAAGACCTACAATAACAAACCCAAAACAATTAAGAAAATGGGAATAGGAACATACATATCGATAATTACCTTAAATGTAAATGGATTAAATGCTCCAACCAAAAGATATAGACTGGCTGAATGGATACAAAAACAAGACCCATATATATGCTGTCTACAAGAGACCCACTTCAGACCTAGAGACACATACAGACTGAAAGTGAGGGGATAGAAAAAGATATTCCATGCAAATGGAAATCAAAAGAAAACTGGAGTAGGAATTCTCATATCAGACAAAATAGACTTTAAAACAAAGACTATTACAAGAGACAAAGAAGGACACTACATAATGATCAAGGGATCGATCCAAGAAGAAGATATAACAATTGTAAATATTTATGCAGCCAACATAGGAGCACCTCAATACGTAAGGCAAATACTAACAGCCATAAAAGGGGAAATCGATAGTAACACAGTCATAGTAGGGGACTTTTAACACCCCACTCTCACCAATGGACAGATCATCCAAAATGAAAATAAATAAGGAAACATAAGCTTTAAATGATACATTAAAAAAAGATGGACTTAATTGAGATTTATAGGACATTCCATCCAAAAACAACAGAATACACATTCTTCTCAAGTGCTCATGGAACATTCTCCAGGATAGATCATATCTTGGGTCATAAATCAAGCCTTGGTAAATTTAAAAAATTAAAATCATATCAAGTATCTTATCCGACCACACTGTTATGCGACTAGATGTCAATTACAGAAAAAATCTGTAAAAAATACAAGCACAGGGAGGCTAAACAGGACACTACTTAATAACCAAGAGATCACTGAAGAAATCAAAGAGGAAATCAAAAACTACCTAGAAACAAATGACAATGAAAACACTACGACCCAAAGCCTATGGGATGTAGCAAAAGCAGTTCTAAGACATAAGTTTATAGCAATAGAATCTTACCTTAAGAAATAAGAAACATCTCAAATAAACAACCTATCCTTACACCTAAAGCAATTACAGAAACAATAACAAAATGCCCCAAAGTTAGCAGAAGGAAAGAAATCATAAAGATCAGATCAGAGATAAATTAAAAAGAAATGAAGGAAACAAAAGCAAAGATCAATAAAACTAAAAGGTGGTTCTCTGAGAAGATAAACAAAATTGATAAACCATTAGCCAGACTCATCAAGAAAAAAAGGGAGAAGACTCAAATCAATAGAATTAGAAATGAAAAAGGAGAAGTAACAACTGACACTGCAGAAATACAAAGGATCATGAGAGATTACTACAAGAAACTCTATGCCAATAAAATGAACAACCTGGAAGAAATGGACAAATTCTTAGAAATGCACAACCATCCGAGACTGAAGCAGGAAGAAATAGAAAATATGAACAGACCAATCACAGGCACTGAAATAGAAAATGTGATTAAAAATCTTCCAACAAACAAAAGCCCAGGACCAGATGGCTTCACAGGCGAATTCTATCAAACATTTAGAGAAAAGCTAACACCTATCCTTCTCAAAATCTTCCAAAATATAGCAGAGGGAGGAACACTTCCAAACGCATTCTATGAGGCCACCATCACCCTGATACCAAAACCAGACAAAGATATCACAAAGAAAGAAAACTACAGGCCAATATCAGTGATGAACATAGATGCAAAACTCCTCAACAAAATACTAGCAAACAGAATCCAACAGCACATTAAAAGGATCATACACTATGATCAAGTGGGGTTTATTCCAGGAATGTAAGGCTTCTTCAATATCTGCAAATCAATCAACTTGATACACCATATTAACAAATTGAAGGAGAAAAACCATATGATCATCTCAATAGAGGCAGAGAAAGCTTTTGACAAAATTCAACACCCATTTATGATAAAAAACCCTCCAGAAAGTAGGCATAGAGGGAACTTTCCTCAGCATAATAAAGGCCATATATGACAAACCCACAGCCAACATTGTCCTCAATGGTGAAAAACTGAAACCATTTCCACTAAGATCAGGAACAAGACAAGGTTGCCCACTCTCACCACTATTATTCAACATAATTTTGGAAGTTTTAGCCACAGCAATCAGAGAAGAAAAAGAAATAAAAGGAATCCAAATAGGAAAAGAAGAAGTAAAGCTGTCACTGTTTGCAGATGACATGATACTATACATAGAGAATCCTAAAGATGCTACCAGAAAACTACTAGAGCTAATCAATGAATTTGGTAAAGTAGCAGGACACAAAATGAATGCACAGAACTCTCTAGCATTCCTATACACTAATGAAGAAAAATCTGAAAGTGAAATTAATGAAACATTCCCATTTACCATTGCAACAAAAAGAATAAAATATCTAGGAATAAACCTACCTAAGTAGACAAAAGACCTGTTTGCAGAAAATTATAAGACACTGATGAAAGAAATTAAAGATGATACAAATAGATGGAGTGATATACCATGTTCTTGGATTGGAAGAATCAACATTGTGAAAGTGACTCTACTACCCAAAGCAAGCTACAGATTCAATGCAATCCTTACCCAACTACCACTGGCATTTTTCACAGAACTAGAACAAAAAATTTCAGAATTTGTATGGAAACACGAAAGACCCTGTATAGCAAAAGCAATCTTGAGAAAGAAAAACGGAGCTGGAGGAATCAGGCTCCCTGACTTCACACGATACTACAAAGCTACAGTTATCAAGATAGTATGGTACTGGCACAAAACAGAAATATAGATCAATGGAACAGGATAGAAAGCCCAAAGGTAAACCCACACACATATGGTCACCTTATCTTTGATAAAGGAGGCAAGAATATACAGTGGAAAAAAGAAGCGTCTTCAATTAGTGGTGCTGGGAAGACTGGACAGGTACATGTATAAGTATTAAATTAGAACACTCCCTAACATCATACACAAAAATAAATTCAAAATGGATTAAAGACCTAAATGTAAGCCCAGACACTATCAAACTCTTAGAGGAAAGCGTAGGCAGAACACTCTATGACATAAATCACAGCAAGATCCTTTTTGACCCACCTCCTAGAGAAATGGAAATGAAAACATAAATAAACAAGCGACCTAAGGAAACTTAAAAGCTTTTGCACAACAAAGGAAACCATAAAGAAGACCAAAAGACAACCCTCAGAATGGGAGAAAATATTTGCAAATGAAGCAACTGAGAAAGGATTAATCTCCAAAATTTACAAGTAGCTCATGCAGCTCAATATCAAAAAAACAAAGGAACCAATCCAAAAATGGGCAGAAGACCTAAATAGACATTTCTCCAAAGAAGATATACAGATTGCCAACAAACACATGAAAGAATGCTCAACATTATTAATCATTAGAAAAATGCTAATCAAAACTACAATGAGATATCAACTCACACCAGTCAGAATGGCCATCATCAAAAAATCTACAAACAATAAATTCTGGAGAGGGTGTGGAGAAAAGGGAACCCTCTTGCACTGTTGGTGGGAATGTAAATTGATACAGCTAATATGGAGAACAGTATGGAGGTTCCTTAAAAAACTAAAAATAGAACTATCATACGACCCAGCAACCCCACTACTGGGTATATACCCTGAGAAAACCATAGTTCAAAAAGAGTCATGTACCAAAATGTTCATTGCAGCTCTATTTACAATACCTAGGACATGGAAGCAACTGAAGTGTCCACCAACAGATGAATGGATTAAGAAGATGTGGCACATATATACAATGGAATATTACTCAGCCTTACAAAGAAACAAAACTGAGTTATTTGTAGTTAGGTGGATGGACCTAGCGTTTGTCATACAGAGTGAAGTAAGTCAGAAAGAGTAAAAGAAATACCATATGTTAACACATATATATGGAATATAGGAAAAAAAAAAAAAAAAAAGGTCATGAAGAACCTGAAGAACCTAGGGGCAAGATGGGAATAAAGACACAGACCTACTAGAGAATGGACTTGAGGATATGGGGAGGGGGAAGGGTAAGCTCTGACAAAGTGAGAGAGTGCCTTGTACATATATACACTAACAAACATAAAATAGATAGCTAGTGAGAAGCAGTCACATAGCACAGGGAGATCAGCTCGGTGCTTTGTGACCACCTAGAGGGGTGGGATAGGGAGGGTGGGAGTGAGGGAGACACAAGAGGGTAGAGATATAGGAACATATGTATATGTATAACTGATTCACTTTGTTATAAAGCAGAAACTAACACGGCATTGTAAAGCAATTATACTCCAATAAAGGTGTTTTAAAAAAAAAAATCTCCAAAATATGCAAACAACTCATGCAGCTCAATAGCAAAAGAACAAACAACCCAATCAAAAAGTGGGTGGAAGATCTAAATAGACATTTCTCCAAAAAAGACATACAGATGGCCAACAAACACATGAAAAAATGTTCAACATCACTAATTATTAAAGAAATGCAAATCAAAACTGTAATTGTGCATCACCCCATACTGGTTTGAATGGCCCTCATCAAAAAATCTACAAACAATAAATGCTGGAGAGCATTTACACTTTGATGGGAATGTAAATTTGTATAGCCACTATGGAGAACAGTATGGGATTCCTTAATAAACTAAAAATAGAACTACCATATGATCCAGGAATCCCAGTCCTGGGTGTATACCAGGAGAAAACCATAATTTGAAAGGATACATGCATCCCAATGTTCATTGCAGCACTATTTACAATAGCCAGCACATGGTAGCAACCTAAATGTCCACTGATGGAGGAATGGATAAAAGAAGATGTGGTACAATGGAATATTACTCAGTCATAAAAAAGAACAAAATAATGCCATTTGCAGTGACATAGATGAACATACAGACTGTCATGCTGAGTGAACTAAGTCATACAGAGAAAGACAAATATATGATATCACTTATATTTGGAATCAAAAAAAATGGTACAAATAAACCTATTTACAGAACAGAAATAGAGTCATAAACGTAGAAAACAAACTTATGGTTACCAAGGGGGAAGGAGGTTGGGGAGCTAAATTGGGAGATTGGGATTGACATATATACACTACTATATATAAAATAAATAACTAATAAAAACCTACTGTATAACACAGGAAACTCTACTCAATACTCTGTAATGACCTATATGGGAATAGAGTCTATAAAAGAGTGGATATATGTATATGTATAACTCACTCACTTTGCTGTACAGCAGAAACTAACAACATTGTAAATCAACTATACTCCAATAAAAACTTAGTTAAAAAGTATGTTTCATCTTGTTCGTTTCGAACGATGACTGGGTATGCCTAGCACATTGTCAGTAATCAGTCAGTGATAACATTTTCACTTATTGTCCCATTTTCATGGGTTAATCTAAATGAGACTGGTCATGTTACTGTGAACAGAAAAAGCTATTTCAAGGGAACAACTGTTTTTCAAGTCTGCCCATAGAATCACTGATTAATATTTGCCTATCAAATGAGAACCTCAATAATATCAGAAAGAAAGCTGTCTTGGGCCCCTGGGAAGCAGATCTTCAAACAAACATGGTGTATATAAAAGGAAATGAGGCTGGATCCACAATCCAGGAGTGAGCATCAGTCTTACACTTTGTGCTCAGTCATATTGCAAATATGTCCCATTGCAACAGGATAAACAAAACAAACAAACACACAACAACTGACTGGTCATAAACTGAACCCTCTATCCTTTGATAACTATAGGAAAGAGTCATATTATTTAATTTCATATCCATCTTGTAGCATTATTGTGAGCTTTTGTACTATGTATGCACATAAGGTGCTAACCATTGCTGGTTCTCAGAGATGGCTAATATCTAAGAGTAATCAAAAAAGGCTGCTGTTCCAGTGGGTCATCATGCTAATCTCTGAAACATACTTCCAACAAGAGTGTCAAAGCATCATCTCAAAGCTGAAATTCAGCATATTCAGAATCTATTTCTTCATTCTTTTTGTCAACAAATATTTATTGAAGACCTACAATATGCCAGACATTGTGTTATACATCACAAGAATACCAGTGAAAGAAATAAACCTAAAAAACAAAACAAAGCAAATTAAAAACCCTACTCTCAATGGGCTTACATTTTAGAAGGGCAGATAAAGAATAAGAAAAATGTAAACTACACAGTATGTTAGAAAGCACAAGTTCTGTTGAGAAGAGTAAAGCAGGGAAAAAAATAAGGTGTGTGGAGAATGGGGGACTACTGCTTTAATTCAACTAAAACGGGCTCCATTTGAAGATGACATTTGAGCAAAGACCTGAAGGAGTGGAAGCAAGTGATGGGGATCTCAGAAAGAACAGTATTCCAAAGTACAGGGAACAGCAATTGCAAAGCCTCCATAGGCCATTTAAGGACTTTGGCCTCATGCTCAGCTGGTCTATATTTACGTATAGATAATTATTTTGATGATAATATTCTTAGAACTTCCTTGGCTGAAAAAATAACCTATTTTGTTGAATGTCAGTTAAAAAAAAATAGTGGCAGGGAATTAAAAGCACTTGAAGAGTAGCCTTTATTAATATTTTACTCAGGGACAAATTCCTTCTAAAGTAATCATGTTTGCAGCATGCAAAAATTTCTAATATTTATCTCTGATAGCCACCCCCAAGTTTCATACCATGTTTGTTTTTAGTGTTAGACTAACTGTTGTACACAATGATATTTATGCAAATGTCTTGTAGACACTAACTTGACTAGATGTTCAGATTCTCTTTTTAATTTTTTTTAAAGCTCTTAAGTAGAAACCACATTTCTAGCTTTCCAGTGAATTGATGCAGTATCTGAATCCTGATTAAATAATCCTTGTTTCTTAGTGTGATCTAGAGTGACCATATAATTTATCATCTAAAGTAGGGCACTTTGGTGGAGGACAAATGTTAAACTAGAAGGGCATAAATCAGAACTGTCCCAGACACCAGACCGTATGGGCCCCAGAGATAGACTGAACAAGAATTTTGGGGTTAAGCAGGTTTAGAATTGAAAAACAGCCTTATCTGTTAAGGAAGCTTATCCAGGCTGTTTTAGACCCATAATATGGAGTTGTGAAACCTAACATCATTGCTTAGGAGAGTTTATTCAGATGAAAACACATACATGTCCAGGAGAGAGCAATTTTAAGGAGTTAAATCTCAGCAAAAAATGGGAAAGTTTTAAAGACTTATGTTCAATTATTGTAGAAGTTATTGAAAGGGGATTATTATAAAGCTTTCCTGGGCTAAGTTACTCTAAGGCCATTGTAGGGTAGAACTATAGTTACTCAGTGAGTAACAAAGTAAGCAGTAGTGGTTATGAGTATACTCTGGCATGAATAATAGTGTAATCCTATTTCTGTAACTAAAATCATAATAAAATGGAAGTAATGGAATCATGAAATATAGTATCCATAGTCTTGTTATTAGAACAATGAACCTCATAATAAATAATTTTTAAGTTTTTAGGTATCATATTGTTTTATTCAAAATTGTAAATTTTGCTAACAAAAGTTTCTTTGGTAGAAGAGATTTAAAATTTTCACCTCCTCTTAAAATTATAGTCCAATGTCATATCTACTTGTAGAAACACATTTGACACCAAATTGCCTCATATTGGAATCCTTATGGGACAATCTAGTCTCTTGAGATTTAATAACATGATCAATTGTCATGTCAAATACAAATCTGAGTACACTAGCAAAAGATTCTAAGATGCTTTCTATAAAAAGACATTGAAATATTATCATTTTCTGAAATTCAAGATATTCAGACCTTTCTCTACTCTTTCAAATTACCTTAATCCAATTAACCGACTTTTCTTTCCCAGGCTTTATGCACAGAATTTGACGTTCTGCTCCATCTCAACTACAGTTGGCATAATACATTATCTACTTTGCTCCCCAAATCTACTTCAGTAATTGTCTTTATTTCCTCACCTCTACTAAAATGTCTATTTCTATTTTAAACAATTTTTCATATAATATGTAAAGTTTTATGAAATTGTTATAATTTTCAATAGTTAACTTTTGTCAATTTACATAGTCTGTAGTATATTTTAAATGACAAAATTACAGATTCTGCTGCTTATTTTTGACACCTCAAACGTTTTCAGATGAAATAACTTCAAACACTATATTTATTACACAGAAAACATTTGCTTCTATATGTAAACTTAACTCTGCCAAAACCTGGAGTTTGAAGTACATCTCTGTGATTCATTAAATTTTCCTATTTCTCTTAATGTAATACATATTTTTATCATTCTTTGTGCTTTGAAATAAGCAATCTAATATTGTGGTTCTATGCATATTATTTAATAGTACTACAACCATGAACTATATCAATGATATTATATTAATAATATTAATAACATTTATATTATGTTCTCCATGTTGCCTGGCACTATTCTAAGTGAATTTAATGGTTTTAAAAATTCATATACTCCTGGGGCTTCCCTGGTGGCACACTGGTTAAGAATCCACCTGCCAATGCAGGGGACACGGCTTCGAGCCCTGGTCTGGGAAGATCCCACATGCTGCGGAGCAACTAAGCCCGTGTTCACAACTACTGAAGCCCGTGTTCCTAGAGCCTGTGCTCCACAACAGGAGAAGCCACTGCAATGAGAAGCCCACACACCGCAACAAAGACCCAAAGCAGCCAAAATAAATAAATAAAATAAATTTATTAAAAAATTCATATACTCTATGTTGTAACAAAGTTTTGGATAAAACATGGGTAATCAGTATGCATATAAAAGATTGAATATTATTAATTACTAAACTGTTTTATTAAAATAATACAAAAGGTGGGAGGTCTTGAAAACGATATCACTGTGTGATATTTTAATTCAAACAATATTTCCTGAATGAATGAAACTATGAAATGTCATTTTGATCAAAAAGCTGATGGGTGAAGAGACATGGTCCCTTCCGTCCTGAAGAAGACACTCCAATGAGGAATGATTTGCTGGGAAAACCTCCTCAAATAGGTAGATAGCACCACCATGTATTCCCTGCATAATTTGTGTTAAGCTGTTCCAATATTATTAAAATGTGTGTATGGGACTTCCCTGGTGGCACAATGGTTAAGAATCTGCCTGCGAATGCAGGGGACATGGGTTCGAACCCTGGTCTGGGAAGATCCCACATGCCGTGGAGCAACTAAGCCCATGCGCCTTAACTATTGAACCCGTGTGCCACAACTACTGAAGCCCACGCACCTAGAGCCCGTGTTCCACAACAAGAGAAGCCATCGCAATGAGAAGCCCGCGCACCACAATGAAGAGTAGCCCCCGCTCGCCGCAACTAGAGAAAGCCCGCGCACTGCAATGAAGACCCAACGCAGCCAAAAATAAATAAATTAATTAATTAATTAAAAAAAAAATGTGTGTGTATACACACACACATATGTATTCATAATTCAATTCAGTATATTGGATACATGTTCAAATAATGTATGCAATATTTTTACTAAATTGTTGAAGATGTCTAATTGTGATGTACAATAATGTGAATAACATAAAGTTTTAGATTTTTCTTATGTTAACAATTCATCAAATATGAGAATGTTTAACATGGTCTGAGAAAATGTCAGAATCCTTGCACACACTAATTTTGACCTTGCAATGAGAACCAACTCTCTGGCACCATCTATTGATTGCATCGCTTTACTTCTGCATCAAGATACATGCAAATTAGTACTGAATGAATAAAACATAATCTCTTCTTTCTCATTTTTCGTTGATGATCAGTAGCTGGAGCCATCAACACTGACAGTAGTTAACGCCGTCAGATATATCCATAAATTTAAGCTGCACCCTTGAAATCCAATGTAGGCTTCTAATCATGAATGAAAACTTGCCTTAATTTGTCTGCTGGGGTCTACCTCCACAGGTGATATTCATGCTGAAATGTATAATCAGAGGCCAAAATAATATTTATCATGATTAACTGGCTCTGTTTTATGCCTTTTTTCCTTTAAAGCATTTCAACTCTGCTGGAGAACCTCTGACAATCCTCTGTGGTGCTGACTTTGAACCTGGGTGTCAAAAGGACAACTATGTAAAAAGCATCAATTAGGTGCCATTACTTAGCTAGTTACTTTGACATAGACCATTCAATTTAATCCTTCCCCAGATTACAGATGAGGAAACTAAGTGCAGAGAGATTAAACATCTTGCACTAAGCCCTTCATATCTTTTAGGTATTTAATTCAAATAGCACTTTTTTTCCAGTAAGTACTTCACTAGCTATTGTGCCTGAAATTTTGAACACCACACCCCTCACATTTCTTGTCCCCTTTTATCACTATACCACATATTTCACTTATGTATCTTGCTTCTTGTCTGTATCCCTCCATGGGATGTAAGCTGCATGATACTAGGAATTTTACCTCTTTTTGTTCATGACTGCCATCTCAACACCAAAACAGTGCCTGGCACAGATTAGATGCTCAGTAAACATTTGTTAATAAATGAATGGGGAAATTAATGAATGTCTAGTCAATGGCAAAGCTAGGATTTGAATCCATGATTCTTCACATGCTCTTTCTACTGTCACAGGCTATGATACTTTCATCCTGTGCACAACAAAAATGTCTCCAATGTTTCATGTTAACTTAAGTCATTCAAGAGATTTACTTTTCAAGTCTCCTGAATTAACCAGAAAAAGGATGCATCTAAAGTGACCACTCATTTTTCCAGTATATAATACATTTCTGCTGAGTGTGTTGTATGTACTAGGCACACATACAGGAAATGCTCTTTCTCTCATCTGTGCCTGCAGTATATGTGTATGAGTCACTGTGTAAATACTTGTATGTTTGACAGTTCCCTACAAAGCCTTCTTGCAGGATGTATGTTTGACAGTTCTCTACAAAGCCTTCTTGCAGGATGCAAGGAAAAGGATCCACAGATCAACATTCCACTAATAGAATATGGGGAGAGGGAGGATTAGGACACACTGGTTTATCTTGTTTGACTTAAAGAACGTTGGTCTCCTCTGTGCTCTTCTCTGTCTATTTACAGTACACATTGTCCTATGCTTTAATGATCAGCTTATAATTTTACTTATCCTTGTAACCTAATGCATTCATTCATTTATTTGAGTTTGCTTCCTGGCCCTTAGAAGTGACTCAGTTACTTGAATATATAATGTTTAATGGTGAGAGCTTAAATGGAGTAGACTTATTTAAAAGGTTCCTTCACTCCTATTTTTCAGATGCTCCCAGGTGCTCCTGATGAGAAAGTATGTATCTAATGAATTGCAAGACAACACAAAAGAGAGATCAAACTTGTCTTTTTCAATAAAGTCAGTGACTAACTAGACACAAAGGTATTAGAAAGAAATTTAAAACACAGAAAAGAGGTCTTATAATCGCCACTAGGTTATTTATTTATTTTTTAATGTTCACTCCCTTTTTTTTTTTTTTTTTTTTTTTTGCCATGCTGCACGGCCTGTGGGATTTTAGTTCCCCAACCAGGATCCAACCCATGACCTCTGCATTGGAAACATGGAGTCTTAACCACTGGACCACAAGGGAAGTCCCATCCACTAGGTTATTTTAAAGAAATACACACACTTACCCCCAGTGTGTTTACAGTAAGAATGCTATGGAATTTATTTCTTTGTGGATAAAAGGGAAGAACACATCAATTTGCTAAGGAAGTGGAGTCATATGAGAAAGTAGATCCCAACCTAGTGTCAATTATCAGGGAATGCAAGCAAGAGGGAAATAATTAGATGTGAAAAGGCAGCTAGAAGAAAGAACTTAATCTCCCTCTAACAGTCCAATAGGTTTTTGTGGAGATAATATATCTAAACTTGTGCAGAGCGATGATTCTATAAACAAGATCAGCTAAATTTCGTGGGCAGCCTCAGGGAAGATGTTTAACTGTGCCTCAATTTCTTCACCTTTAAAATAGAATTGAGAGGATACTTAGTTCTTAGGGTTGTTGAGGAATTAATGATTTAACATATAGAAAGCAATTATAATGGTTCCTAGCACATAATAAGCACTACATAATGTCAGTATTATAAGTTTTATTATTAGGAGTTGTAGTTTTTTCACTGTTTCACTTTTGTTTCTAATAAATCTTTGGTTTATTGTTTCAGTAGTTATATTTACTATATATATTTTTTAGAGATTTAAAGGGTATAAAGTAAAGGATTGTCTATTTGTTTTGAATTGCATGTTAAAATGGTTCAGTTCTTCCCTAGAAATGTGTACTGAGATGTCAGTGGAAATGTATAACAGGCTCAAGGGAAGGGCGAACACCAGAGATAAATTGGGTCCATATTTCCACACTGCAAGATTATTTTACTAATCCAAAATTGGAGATTCTGGGTTATAGTTTTAATTAAGATGAATTTCATAAAACTTTTTATGAACGTTAACATTATATTGTGCAAAGAACACAGCTGGAGACAGATTTAGATCTGAATATCACCTCCACCAACTGTAATCCTCAGACAAGTTAACTCAGCCTTTACAATGCTCCCCATCCCCTCACTTCTCTGACCTCTCACACTGCTCTTTTCCTCACACCACCTACATCCACATCCATAGGCTACGCCAGCCCCCTCATTTATTTCCTCAAACATGTCAGACATGTTTACACCTTAGACCTTCTCTGTTTCCTCTGCCTGAATATTTCTGTCACCAAATTCCTATGGCTAACTTCGTAATCTCCTACAGGTCTTTGTTTGATGTAACTATCTCATTAAAATCTCCTCTGTTGGGCTTCCTTGGTGGCGCAGTGGTTGAGAATCTGCCTGCCAATGCAGGGGACATGGATTCTAGCCCTGGTCTGGGAAGATCCCACATGCCGCGGAGCAACTAGGCCCGTGAGCCACAACTACTGAGCCTGCACGTCTGGAGCCTGTGCTCCGCAACAAGAGAGGCCGCGATAGTGAGAGGCCTGCGCACTGCGATGAAGAGTGGCCCCTGCTTGCTGCAACTAGAGAAAGCCCTCGCACAGAAGTGAAGACCCAACACAGCCAAAAATAAATAAAAATAATTTTAAAAAAATCTCCTCTGTTGACCTTATTTCAGATCTTGAAGATCGATGAGTTTAGAAGCCAATGGTGGCTGCCTGAGTTTAATTCTCCTTACTCACCCTCCCCTCAAAACCTACAAAACCAACAATAAGAGATGATCCACAGGTAAAACCACAGCTGATCCACACCTTTAGCAACAGTAGGAAACAGAAAATGTAGTAATCTTCAGATCACCTGTAAATAGTAGGAAAAAATTCCAATAGCAGTTCCAATGCCTGCCCTGTAAGCCTGTGGGTATCAAGAGGGAGAGCGAGAGGAGGCTTAGGAGGCTCAGTTGAAAAGAATAGATGAATGAAGATGTCTTAGATAAAACACAAATGAAATCATAACTAAAGAGAGAAAGTTCAATACTAAATGCCAAAATACTGAGCACAGGTCAGGACTTGGTGGTTCATAGCACTGTGTTAGGGGATAGTGAGTGGCATTGGAAGTGGCAACTGCTAGGAGTCTTTGCTTCCAGGGAGAGGGGAGGAGTCAGATGAAGATGAGGAGGTACAACTCGGACATATGGCCATGAAGGACAAGGATGAAACAAGAGGGGAAGGCTAAAGAAACCAAAGACACAAAAAGGAAAATCATACCAATCTCTCCACTCGCCACACTGCTCTCAAAACGCCATTTATAAAAGAAGTTGCACAGATTAGGGCAGAACTAAAACAAGTGGACACTCTCGAACTATGAAGCATAGAGGAACAGAAAAGAGCAGACTACATCCATACAAAACTATCATGAAAAAATCAAGAAAAGTTAATTAAAGAATTTCAGCTTATGAAAATTTTCTCAACAAACCAACCAAAAAGCTGATGAAAACTATAACACAATATGCCAAACCGAATTCAATATCCTCAAACAAGCATTAAGAAATACTTTTAAAATACTTTGAATTGGAAATTAAACATTCAGTGCATAAATAGATAAAAGAGAAAGAAATAAAATGAGAATTAATTGAACCCAGGAAAGAAACAGAAGAAACAATTAAATATTGCAAATGAAGACTAAGGTACAAGACAATCAAGTGAGAACAGATTCGAATGAAAAGGGCCTTGATGAAAGAAAAAAGCCACCAGAAGAATGACAATGACATAAAAAAGGAAAACAGAATGGATCAGATTGAAAGTGATGGACATGGAAGGTGAGCAAAGGATGTCCAGCATTTGTATATCTGGACTCCTTGACTAAGCAAATTAAAACCATGGAACAGAACTAATATTTCCAACTATAATCCAAGAAAACTCTCCATAAAATAAGACTTGAATCTGCACATTGAAGGGGCCAAATGGATATCAGAAAAAATTGAACTAGAACAAGCAACTCCAAAATATATCTAAGTAAAACTTTTAGACTTTAGAGAAAATTAAAACATCCTCAGGGCCTCCAAAGATGATGAAGACCAAAGTCATGAGAAGTAGACAGGCAACCAGACTTCTCAAAAATGAAATATAAAACAAGGCAACGTGAACCAGCATTTTCAAGAAATAAAAGAAATCCTGACACCAGCTGAGTTCTTCAAGTGTCAAAGTAATAGAAAATCAGGGTTTTTTTTTTTTTTTCTTTTTACAAATTTATTTATTTTTTATTGGAATATACTTGATTTACAATATTTTGTTAATTTCTGCTGTACAGCAAAGTGATTCAGTTGCACATTATACATACATTCTTTTTTATATTGTCTTCCATTATGGTTTAGTACAGGATATTGAATATATTCCCCTGTGCTATACAGTAGGACCTTGTTATTTATCCATTCTGAATATACTAGTTTGCATCTGTTAACCCCAACTCCCAATCCACCCCTCCCCCCCACTCCATGGCAAACACATGTCTGTTCTCTATACCTGTGGGTCTGTTTCTGTTTCGCAGATAAGTTCATTTGTGTCATATTTTAGATTCCACTTATAAATAACGTCATATGGTAGAAACTCAGTTTTGAATGTGCAAAAATTCAAAGAACACATGTGCGTTTCTAAAGGAATCTATTAGAGGATGAACCTCTAGTTGAAAGCTGACTGGAGAAACTCTGGCAAGAGGATTGATGGTGAGTATTTCACATTTTTAATTATAGAATTAAGAAGTATAGAAGAAGAGTATGTAAATATGATATGTTCTGACAAATAAAATAATGAAACTTAAAGAAAAAATGAGGAGAGAAGAAGTAAGATTAGTTCATTGACTACCGCATCTGTATTAAGTAGGAGTCTAATTAAAAACTGACAGAAGAGATATAAACATTTAAAAGAGAAACTAAAAGAAAAGAATTAAGATAATGGTGAAAGTATTAAAACAAAGGTAACTACCAGAACAAAAAGAGAAACCTTTATAAGTACCAAAATATAGTAGAAAAGTGAAAAGAAACAGACAATATGAAAAACAAAGAGGACATACAAAAAACAGAGGAAAAACACTGTAAAAATAAGATAACATAATACACATGGTAATTACAACATGATACTATGACAGAACTGAGACCCAACATATTAGTCATTTAATAAATGTCATTAGGGTATACTCATTTAATGAAAAAATAGATTTTCAATTTGGCTTATAAAACAAAATCAAACGCTATGCTATATACAAGAGATAAACCTGAAATACAGTGATTCAAAGGCTAAAAACCAAAGAAATAGGCAAAGTTTACTAGACAAGATGAAACCTAAGAATGCAGAGATTATAATCCTGATGTCAAATAAAGTAGAATTTAAGCCAAAAACTTTAACTGAGGAAAGAATGACACTTTATAATCCAAAACTCCCCTGCTATCACTCCAGCAATCCAGATCTTCCTTACATTGCTCTACTCTTTCTTTTTTCTAAAGAATGTATCCACTTCTAATATATATTTTACTTCATTTATTATGTCTAATAGTAAGTGAGTGAATTTATTATTAGAATGGCAGCCAATGACAGGAAATATTTCAGCTGTTTTTTTAATTGGTGTATACCAAATTTCTAGAATTTCAGGGTGGGTTGTTTTTAGAGATTACTCCCCGGTTTTCCCCTCCTGTCTCCTGACATTTTCTGGCCCTTGGCTGTTGGTGGTTCACAGTGGGCGGGAAGGGGGAGGCCGGGGATGCCCTGTAGGGGCCCGGAGCCCACAGCTGTTTCCCTTCCTGCTGCCCCCACCACCCCCACCCCGTTGTCCAGGAGGGACCCTCCGGGCTGGCTGAGCTCAAGGCCGAGGTGGCTGGGAGGGAGGGTATGTGCAGAGGCATGGCCATCGCCAGAAGGAGACATCACTAGCTCACCTTCCCTGTTTGGAGGTAATAAAAAGAATTCTCTGGGGTCAGAAAAAAAGCTCGATAAATAATTGGTTAAGTGCATGAATAAATAAATTTAATCTGTTTTTCTTACCTGTGATAAGAAAACAGGAGAAAAATGCATAAAAATCTTTTATCAAAGACCCACCTGACCCCTGGATGCATTTAATAATAACAATAACAATAGTAATATTTTCAAAGCTAACTCCTTGTGTCCTTAAATACCTGGCAATATTGTTTTGACAGACCCAAACTATCCTAGAGGAGACAAAAACTGAATTGATGGAATCTTATCTAATTGTTGCTATTTAGATGAAATGTCTGCAAGTGGTGCTCCAGCTTTCTCTATCCCATTCCTTCTTCATTGACAGAAACATTGTTCAACTGAGTAGTAGTAAAATTTAAGGAAGGAATAAACACATTTTTACTCAATAGAATTTTAATTACCATGGTACACATCATACTTCAATACCTGCCTTCAATTTCCACCCACCATAAATTCACTGAATGAATTAACATGCAAGAAAACACAAGTGGTAAGCAACCATAAAATATATGAGTGGCCAATATTAAGACATATGGTTCTCTTTTAGCCTCTATTTTCTTCCATTTCCCCATTTTCATTGTGTTTAAGTCTATGGAAAAATAAATATTGAAAAACATTTCAGGGTGTTTAGGTGTACATTTAGAACTCTTTGCAATGTGAATTAGCCATAACTATAATAATATCAAATGAAATAATAATTTGTGAGTCTCACAAGCATTTAGAATCATAAACACAGAATTTTGGAACATGAAGTATAGAAAACTTTAATACCATAATTAAATATAGCTCTATGTATATAGAGCTCTGTGTATACATAGTTCAATGTATATTTTCTGAAAAGTAAAGTAGTTTGACTATATTCTTTTTAATTTTCAGATATGACAACAAACTCAAGCTTCACATAGATAAAGACAAGCAACAGCACAGTAGTTAGAAAGTCAGATAAAGAGCCCTTCCATTTGGGTGAAATGGAGAGAAATAAGCTGTGAAGGTGTTTTTTTTCTGCAAGGAACACAAGACATTACCTTAACTTTGAATAGATTTGAAGATGTACTTTAATACTTTTATATATTTTTTCTTCTCCTCACATTCTAAAACAATGCATGTCACTGTGTGTAATAGATTTTTTATGGCCATGGAAGGATTTTCTTTGTGAAAAAGAAAACAGTCTAAAAAATAAGTGTGGAATAGCCCTGTTTGTCAACAAGATAAACACTAGTAAAAGAATCAGTGGGTGGAAAAAAAGAGAGAAACATTTGGGTGTCAATGAAAGGGAAAAAAGTGAAGTGTTATTCTTGAGGGAATGTATTCCACATAGGCTGGCCAGCTAGACACAGGATATGGTGATCTGTCTGTCCTGCAGGTCATCCAACTGACAGAATCAAGATGTCACAAAGGGAGACATCTTTGAGGTTTCTTCTGGATACCTTTACTCTTATAAATGAAATGTGTATATCTCTTAACTTGTCCTACTTACAAGTGTCACAAGAAGGGTTCTTCCCTGATAATAAAGGAAGTTGCTTCAGCTTAACAAACTACAGAGAGAAACATTCGTTTCCAATTTTGAATTTGTATCATCTAGAAAGGAATCACTGATAAGGATCATAATTCCAAATTTTAGGAGAGCAAATTGTAGAAATTTTAGAGCAAATATAAGAAGAATAACTTTAAAGAGTGATGTTAAAAAGGAAGGTGGCTTTTTCTGAATGTGTGTAAAATTAAATTCTGGTAATACAATTAGATAATCCTAATAAGTACGAAAAAATCAGAGGCTCTAAAGAAGGTGTGTAGTGTTACTAGACTCTCAAATGGATTTTGTTGGAAAAGTACACTTTACATTATAGAAAGAGATCAAATAAACAGAGTGAATTGGGGTGGAAGGACTGAAAAAATGGTGTCTCAGCATCTTAAGCCAGGAATAGGCAGAGGTTCATAAGCCAAAGGTAGTCTTTATTATGCTCAGAGTGAGAATACCAAAGATGCCGTAAATCCAGAGATTGGGTTATAGGGCATAAAGTTAATTGTTGAGAGTGAGAAAGCTGAATTATTCAATTTCCTCATCTCTAGAACAGAAAACGGATAGAAACAGGTGCTAAAATTTATTGAATATGCATATTCCAGGTATCATATTAAGAGCCTTATGTGGAATAATGTTCCTCCCAGATATGTACTTTCAGTGCCATTTTATCTCTTAGATCTAAAGAAACAATGACCCCCAAATTATTTGTATCCAAGGACAAGGTGACATAATTTCACTTTATATGAAAAGAAAGACAGGTTTTTATGACTTTTGTTTAAATCCCTCAACACTGTATATAATTGCTGAAAAGCTGACTGTAAAGTAATGTCAGGAGATTTGGAGTTTCCACAATAAAAGAGGTGATTATTACACTGTGTTTGAAAGACTATATCCAAAAATGCTTTAGAAGAGGTCATTGTGCACATTTAGAATATCCTGATAAATATATCCAGGAAAACAAAAGGCCTAAAAATTTTGTCATAAAAGGAATAGCTCTTCTGCAAAAGATAGTACTTAGAGAGCACGACAGTTGTTATAAAAATTGGAAGGGATGTAAACTAGAAGATAATTGGACTTATTTTATCTTCTCCCAACATAGCATAGCAATTAAAAATTCTTTCATTTTTTGGGGGCTTCCCTGCTGGCGCAGTGGTTGACAATCCACCTGCCAATGCAGGGGACATGGGTTCAAGCCCTGGTCCAGGAAGATCCCACATGACACAGAGCAACTGAGCCTGTGCACCACAACTGCTGAGCCTGTGCTCTGGAGCCCGTAAGCCACAACTACTGAGCCCGCATGCAACAACTGCTGAAGCCCACGTGCCTGGAGCCCGTGCTCCACAACAGGAGAGGCCACCGCAATGAGAAGCCCACTCACTGCAACGAAGAGTAGACCCCGCTCACCGCAACTAGAGAAAAGCCTGTGCGCAGCAACGAAGACCCAACACAGCCAAAAATAAGGTAAATAAATTTTTAAAAAATTCTTTCACTTTTTGATTTTGTCTTCATTAAGTATGGATTATAATATAACATACCTCCTTGTAGAATTGTCGTGAGAATCAAATGAGAAGACAACTAGAGAGTACTTAACATATTAATTAACCTAATGTAAATGTTCAACAAACACCATCCTTAGTAAATAGGATGTACACTTCATAATGGCAGCAATCAGGAATCATGACTATCTTTGTATTATCCTTATACCACCATAATCTGGCAAACAGAAGGTTGTCCCTAACCACATGATGAATATATAGATGTGGACTTTCCAGAGTCACAAACAGAATTGGGAGTGTGACTTACAGGGTGAAAGGCTTCAACTCAATAAATGCAGTGGAACCAACCTAGAGGAGCATAGTGGTTTACCACTTTTCCACCATTTGCACATCAATAGAATGAGTTCATGAAAATTGGAGTGGTTGTCAATTTAACATGTTGACCTCCCCCAACTTCTAGTTGTTCTCTCTCTGTGACACACTGCACAATGGTTTCCCTCCTACCTCTTTGACCATTCCTTCTGTTTTTTTATTGAACTTTCCCTATTGTTTAAAGTTTAATCCTAGAAGATTCCCTGCCTTAACACTCTATTCACTCTATCTGGTGATGTTTGTATCTAATTCTATGGTTTCAACTATAATTTATATGCTGATGACTCCAAAAACCGAATCACAAGTTTATTCCTAGATGGTGAGCTCAACTGTCGATTCAGCTGTCAATTAAATAGATCTAGTGCAATTTCAGTTTGACCACTGTTAATCTAAAGCTAATATCCTCTAAATACTGCTAAACACTTCCAGGAATCCAGACATATGATAATCCTCTTCCATTTTATGTCATAATACCAACTCCAAGTTCAACAAGGAATACAATCTCAAAATAGACAAGATATTTTGAAATTATTATGCCTTAGAATTGCTATTTTCATGTTGTTCATGTTGAATGCATAGCTGAGTTAATCTGTTATTAATTCAATTGATGTTTCAATCAAAATGGGTCTTGACTAGCTGGATTTCTTCAATATATGGAATATGTCTTTTAATTATCTATAAAATAATATTCAGTAAAATTTTATCCACTAACGGAAAAATCCTAAGTAGTTACAGAATTCTTATTTTGGTAAAGATAGCTTACAAACATTTTAGAGTGTTTCCAACTTGGATGCACTGCTATGATCACCAGTTCCTTTGTAAGACCTGTGGTTCACTGTTAAAGTTTGTGGCCTCTTTTGGTTTCTACAGCTGTTTGTTATGATGAGTGCATTCAGCTTAGCTGATGCTGAATTATTTAATAGCTACAAAGGACTGTTTCTTGAAGGCATGCTTATCCTTGGTGATGTTTACTTTATTTCTACTCAACTGGAACCCATCAGAGTCTATTGACATGGGTGGAGTTGGTTGCTCTCCCACTAAAAAGCCCGACTTGCCATTCTTTTTTTTTTTTTTAACATCTTTATTGGAATATTATTGCTTTACAATGTTGTATTAGTTTCTGCTGTATAACAAAGTGAAGCAGCTATACATATACATATATCCCCATATCCCCTCCCTCTTGCATCTCCCTCCCACCCGCCATATCCCACCCCTCTAGGTGGTCACAAAGCACCGAGCTGATCTCCCTGTGCTATTCAACTGCTTCCCAATAGCTAGCTATTTTACATTTGGTAGTGTATATATGTCAATGCTACTCTCTCACTTTGTTCCAGCTTAACCTTCCCTCTCCCCATGCCCTCAAGTCCATTCTCTATGTCTGCATCTTTATTCCTTCACTCTGTATGACAGACTCTAGGTCCATCCACATCTCTACAAATGACCAAATTTCATTCTTTTTTATGGCAGAGTAATATTCCATTGTATATATGTGCCACATCTTTTTCCATTCATCTGTCGATGGGCATTTAGGTTGCTTCCATGTCCTGGCTATTGTAAATAATGCTGCTATGAACATTGGGGTGCATATGTCTTTTTGAATTATGGTTTTCTCAGGGTATATGCCCAGTAGTGGGATTGCTGGGTCATATGGTAGTTCTATTTTTAGTTTTTTAAGGAACCTCCATACTGTTCTCCATAGTGGCTGTATCAATTTACATTCCCACCAACAGTGCAAGAGGGTTCCCTTTTCTCCTCACCCTCTCCAGCATTTGTTTTTTTAGACTTTTTAATGATGGCCATTCTGACCAGTATGAGGTGGTATCTCATTGTAGTTTTGATCTGCATTTCTCTATAATTAGTGATGTTGAGAATCTTTTCAACCTCTTGGCCATCTGTATATCTTCTTTGGAAAAATGTCTATTTAGGTCTTCCACCCATTTTTGGATTGGGTTGTTTGTTTTTTTGATATTGAGCTGTATGAGTTGCTTGTGTATTTTGGAGATTAATCCCTTGTCATTGCTTCATTTGTAAATATTTTCTCCCATGCTGAGTGTTGTCTTTTCACCTTATTTATGGTTTTCTTTGCTGTGCAAAAGCTTTCAAGTTTAATTAGGTCCCATTTGTTTATTTTTGTTTTTTCTTTTCATTACCCTAAGAGTGGGTCAAAAAAGATCTTGCTGTGATTTATGTCAAAGCGTGTTCTTCCTATTTTTTCCTCTAAGACTTTTATAGTGTTGGGTCTTATATTTAGGTCGTTAATCCATTTTGAATTTGTTTTTGTGTATGGTGTTAGGGAGCATTCTAATTTCATTCTTTTACATATAGCTGCCTGTCCAGTTTTCCCAGCACCAAATATTGAAGAGACTGTTTTTCTCCATTGTATATTTTTACCTCCTTTGTCATAGATTAAGTGACAATAGATGTGTGGGTCTATCTCTTGGTTTTCTAGCCTGTTCCATTGACCTATATTTCTGTTTTTGTACCAGTACCACACTGTCTTGATTACTGTAGCTTTGTAGTACAGTCTAAAGTCAGGGAGCCTGATTCCTCCAGCTCCGTTTTTCTTTCCCAAGATTGCTTTGCCTATTCAGGATCCTTTGTGTTTCCATACAAATTGTAAAATTTTTTGTTCTAATTATGTGACAAAGGCCATTGGTAATTTGATAGAGATTGCACTGAATCTGTAGATTGCTTTGGCTAGCACAGTAATTTTGACAATATTGATTCTTTCAATCCAAGAACATGTTATATCTCTCCATCTGTTTGTGTCATTTTTTATTTCTTTCATCAGTGTCTTATAATTGTCTGAGTACAGGTCTCTTACCTCCTTAGGTAGGTTTATTCCTAGGTATTTTATTCTTTTTGTTGCAACGGTAAATGGGAGTGCTTCATAATTTTTCTTTCTGATATTTTGTTGTTAGTGTATAGGAATTCAAGAAATTTTTGTGCATTAATTTTGTATCCTGCCATTTTACCAAATTCATTGATTAGCTCTAGTAGTGTTCTGGTGGCATCTTTAGGATTCTCTATGTATAGTATCATGTCATCTGCAAACAGTGACAGTTTTACTTCTTCTTTTCCAATTTGGACTCCGTTTATTCCTTTTTCTCCTCTGATTGCCATGGCTAGGATTTCCAAAACTATGTGGAATAATAGTGGAGAGAGTGGACATCCTGTCTTATTACTTAGAGGAAATGCTTTCAGTTTTTCACCATTGAGAATGATGTTAGCTGTGGGTTTGTCCTATATGGCCTATATTATGTTGAGGTATGTTCCCTCTATGCCAATTTTCTGGAGAGTATTTATCATAAATCAGTGTTGAATTTTGTCCAAAACTTTTTCTGCCTCTATTGAGATGATCATATGTTTTTTTATTCTTTAATTTGTTAATATGGTGTATCACATCAATTGATTTGCATATATTGAAGAATCCTTGCATCCCTGGGATAAATCCCACTTGATCATGGTGTATGATACTTTTAATGTGTTGTTGGATTGTGTTTGCTAGTATTTTGTTGAGGAGTTTTGCATCTATGTTCATCAGTGATGTTGGTCTGTAATATTATTTTGTTGTGATATCTTTGTCTGGTTTTGGTATCAAGATGATGGTGGCTTCATAGAACGAACTTGGGAGTGTTCCTTTCTCTGCAATTTTTGAATTAATGTTTTAGTTTCCTTCAGACTAATATCCAAGAGTTAAATTGCTGGATTAAATTGTGGTTTTATTTTTAATTTTTTGAGGAACCTCCGTACTGTTTTCCATAGTGGCTGCACCAGTTTACATTCCCACCATCAGTGTACAAGTGTTCCCTTTTCTGCACTTCCTCGCCAACACTTGTTATTTCTTGTCATTTTGACAGTATCTGTTCTGACAGGTATTTTTCCAAAGAATGCTTACAGATGGTCAACAGGCACAAGAAAAGATGCTCAACATCACTAATTATCAGGGAAGTGTAAACCAAAACTACAATGAGTTATCACCTCACACCTGTAGGAATGGCTGTTATAAAAATTTTGAAAGCTCATTGGCCTCCCTGGCAATATGCATATATCTGACCTGTGTTACAAACCTCCTTTCACATAAGTCCAGTCCCATTTATAATAAGAATTCATTGCATAAGTTTGATCTCTAAGTCTGTGAGTCTGTTTCTGTTTTGTAATTAAGTTCATTTGTATCACCTTTTTAGATTTTGCATGTGATATCATTTGTCTTTCTCTGTCTGACTTCCTTCAATTAGTATGATAATCTCCAGAATTTATGGTTACCAGAGGGGAAGGGTGGGGGAAGGGAGAGATTGGGAGTTTGGGACTGACATACACATGCTGCTATATTTAAAATAGATAGCCAACAAGACATACTGTATAACACATGGAACTCTGCTCAATATTTTGTAATAACTGAAATGGAAAAGAACCTGAAAAAGAAGAGATACATGTGTATGTATAACTGAATCACTTTGCTGTACCCCTGAAACTAACACAACATTGTTAATCAACTATACTCCAATATAAAATAAATTTAAAAAAAGGAATTCATTGCAGAGCACACTGGGTAGCCAAGCTGTGTTTAGGATGACTCCCATGTTCCTAATCGGTAGAACCTTTGTGATGTCAGATTTTCAGTTTCCAGAGTCTTCTACCCATTCTGAATTATTTTCAATTTAGATCCTCCCTCCCTCCCTTCCTTCTTTTCTTCCTTCCTTCCTTCCTTTCTTGCTTTCTTTCTTTTTTGTAATTTTCTGTGCTAATCTTAGCTGGAACAAATTCTAAACGGCGTTGTCTGATTCTCCTAAATTTTCCTTCACTTAAGTGATATTCTCTTTTGGTGATTAGAATTATGCTTGGAGTCCTTATTTCTTCTTCCATGTTCTCAGAGATAATGCTCTTACAAAGGAAAGCTAAGATGCTGTATGACTTTTAACAGGACATTTAACCTTCCTGGACTTCAGCATAATCATTTATAAAATTTCTGGGTTAAAGGTTCTTTTTAAAAAGTATACAACCTATTATTTTATTGACTCCCAAATTCATATCCATTGTAGAACAATTAGAAAAGACATACAAGGAGAAAATTATCACATATAATTCCACTTGATAAAAACTTTCAAAATTGTAGATAACCCTTCAAGCTTTAGTCCATGAAGTTCTGTGTGCATACACACACACATGCACAAACACACAGATATATGCTCACATTATGTACTATAATATTGTATAATATTATATGTATTATACACACTACTCTGTCATTTGAGCTTAGTTTTCTCTGAGAAATACATGCAAAATATTTTTATAAACTAATGACATCATTTTTATTGTTTGCTTAGGTTTGCATTCATGGATGATCCAGAATTTGTTTAATGAATCTGCTATTATTATGGAGTATTAGGTCTCATTGATTATTATTATTATAAAAAAGTTGCAATGCACATCTTTGTATAAATATATTTGCATACTCACTTATTTTCCTAGGATGGATGCCCATAAGTAGTTTCTAAGCCTAAGAATATGCACATTTTGAGGTAATTTTCCCAAATCTCTCAATTATTTTCCCTTAAATATTTTCCAACATGGATGGTAAAATAATGTAGTTCACTTTTATTTCTATCCATTGAATAAAAGTTTATTGAGCACTTACCTACTATCTAGGTGCAGGAGATATAGAGGTAAACAAAACAGACAAAATTTCCTGCCTTCAAAGTGCATACACACTAATCAAGCAAGACAGACAATAGTTAAAAAAAATCAATTAATTCCATAGTATATTAGAAGGTGACATGTGCTACAGAGAAATCCAGGGAAGGGGTTGGGAGGATTCAATTTCAATAACAGGCTAGATTCTTTCTGTGGTCACCTTCAGTGTATTGTAATTCTGAGTCAAGGTCGTAGACATGATCAAATGCTCTGCTTTTTGCTCATCCATTCAGGAATCCAGATAACTGAAATGTCTATAATTTTAATTATAGTATATACAAATGCCAGTTATGTGGTCTGTGAAAATTATCTTTCCTATTTCTCTTACCTATTGGAACATTGAGATGGGATCTTTCAGCATTAATATTTTTTGTTTTTCTCCCTATTTTTACCAAAATATTAATGCTGAAAGTTCTCATGTCATTTCCCTTCATTGATATTTCAATCTGAGATTGTGAATTCTCTTGCAAAATGCTTCTATCTTTTCTGTTAGGTCTCCCTATCTACCCCTATTTTCACTTGTGTTTTTTTTTTTTGAAACACTCTACCTCAATGATCCTCCCCATAAGCATTCTATCCCAACACATTCATCAATAAAGTTTCATGATCCTGCTTGTCACTTTTCATGGTGATTTCTTCAGAATTTAACTGCCATATGGGCTGATATAAAAATAGATTCATTAACTCTTTTAGTGAATATTAACAAACCACCTACTATTTAGGATTTACTTTTTTATTTAAAAAAATTTTTTTTTTGTAGTGAGCAAAAACAAGTTGGTCTATCTTCAAAGGTGTTTATATTATAACAAGGGATGAAGATAAACAAATGTATAGAAATAAGGAAGTACCATAAAGAAAATAGACAGTGTCTAGTGGACATCATAATGGGATAGGGTAGTCTGGAAGGTTTTCTCAAGAGGCATTACTAATTTGTAGCCTGAAAGATGAGAAAACACATGAGAAATGCATCCTAATGCATCTTGTGCCTCAAGGAAATACCCAATGAGCTTAGAAGCTGCATAAAGGCTGGTGGCTGTAGAATAATGAGAAGAGGGGAAAGTGACTCTAGGTACAGGAGTAGAGGCAAGTACCAGTCCAACCATATCAAGTAGGTTAACAGTAAGAATTATATTCTATATTCAATAATAAATTGAAAGGTTTTACACAATGAGTAACATCAGGTTTATTTATATTCTTATAAGATTACTTTGATTGAGGTTCCAGAAAATGGATTGAAAGAGGGGCAAGAGAGAAAGATATCACACCAATTAGAAGGCTAATACAGTAGACTGAGTGGGAAATCATGGCCTGGATCAGCTGATGGCAATAGAGATAGAAAGAATTTAATTTGGGAGGGGGTACATAATTTGAAAAAACTTTTGTAAAGACTGTATTGGAATTGGGGGTTTTAAAGGAGAAAGGGGAATCAGGGATGGGCATCAGGTTTCTGGCTTAAACAAGTGAGAGAATGGATGATTGTACCATTTGTTACAATGGGAAAGTGGAAAACATCAAGAATTCAATGTTAGCTACAAGGTATGAACTTAGAGAAGAGGTCTGGGCTAGAGAAATAAATCTGGAATTTATCAGAATATAGATTCATAAGTGAAGAAAATAGGGAAAAAGAAACTGAGAAAGACTGGATAGAAATGTAGCATGAAACCTAGAAGAATGCTGTTGCAGGAAGAAAGATATGTTGTGTGTATCAGTGAGAGACCCTAAGAGATAAATATCAATACTATAAATTATCCATTGACTTATAAACCTAGCTACTGTCGGTGAGCTCTGTAAGACTCTTTTTCTGGAGAGCAGTGGGAAGGATTTTAGGTGAAAATTAGGTTAAGAATGAATGTATTGGGCTTCCCTGATGGTGCAGTGGCTAAGAATCTGCCTTCCAATGCAGAGGACACAGGTTCGAGCGCTTGTCCGGGAAAATCCCACATGCCATGGAGCAACTAAGCCAGTGTGCCACAACTACTGAGCCTGCGCTCTAGAGCCCACGAGCCACAACTACTGAGCCCGTGTGCTACAACTACTGAAGCCCGCGCACCTAGAGCCCCTGATCCGCAACAAGAGAAGCCACTGCAATGAGAAGCCCACGCACCACAAGGAAGAGTAACCCCCGTTCACTGCAACTAGAGAAAAGCCTGGGCGCAGCAACAAAGACCTAACACAGTCAAAAAAATAAAAAAATAAAATAAAATAAAAAAGAATGAATGTACTACCACTTAGGCTTCCTCCAAACAATGCTTTAACACAAAGATGTCACCCTTGGACAGGAATTTCAGGGACCCAGATGCTGAACAGAGAAATGGAAAAGTATCACGGTTTAAAAGGGAATCATTCCAAAAGAATTGTGCCACCTAATAAGAAAAATGGGATTCTGAACTGGGGAGAGGGATGCTAAGTTTTAATATTTTACAACATTTTTTAGCTCGTTCAATCCAGCCCAGAAATGACAAGAACCATGTCCTTCTATGGCTGCAATTTAATTTAAAAACACTGCAACTACTTAGGATATCTAATTAAAGATACATTCAAGAACAAGGCTATGTCAAGGGTAGAATAAATATGTAAAATGGAGGGAGGTAATGGTACCAATTTTACTTTGTCCAAATCTGTCAGGCCTTTAAATTTTCTCTGGAATAGGGATTAGATTGGTCCTTCAGCATCACATGAAATAAAGCCTGTGAACACACAGCAAACTGTAAGGTTCTCCAACCTTTTTATTATTTATTATTAATAATAAACCTTATTATTACTCATTATTACTCTATTCTAAAACGTTATTAATCAAAGGTCAAAGACCGATAACCTTTGGTAATATATATTAAATTTGGCAGAAATATGCATACAATGGAATGTAATTTGATAATATGTTGTGTACAATCACTTAACTATTTTTAATAAATTTAAAACTTGATTCAGACTGACAGTTTGTATTAAATCAATTACTATGAAACAGCATTCTTTTCTCAAGCAGTTATATATTTATGTTTTTTCAGTGTCTCTTCTAAGAATCATTAAAATCGATGTTCCTTAATTAACTAATATTTTTCAGCAATCTCAAGTTACATCTGAAATAATCTCTGGCTTGTTGTGAATACTCATTGAATTAATTTTCCTTGTCAAATGGAGCCTCAGTTTTTTCAGAGGAATATTCTGGTAGTTTAAATGTCTTTTATTACATCTAGTATTTACCTGGATGGATTTTCTTAAAAGAAAAATCAGTATGAGGAAAAGTGAAGAAAGATCTCCATCGTGTGGTCAAAAACTAATAATACAACAACAGTAGAGAATGGGAGTCGATTTTCTATGTTCTTTATTTAGATATTCAGAATTTTACTGACAAATCATTTAGAGGGTAAAGCCAGGCAGAATTAACACAGTGCAGGCACGTGAAGGCAACTGCCTGCTGACACAGCCTGGAATCCCCACCTGCAGCTCGATGTCAATATGCTCATATTACCTTATTTTCTGCCCTCAAGTATCCTCTAACTTAGTGAACGACAAAAAGCCTCTCAAAGCACTGTTTGTAATCCTCGATTCCGTGTTCCCACAGCGCACTTTCTCCTAAATGTACCCAATTGAAAATTTCCTCCCCATACTTCTCCAAGAGAACTTTTATCAAGGTCAGTGATAATCTCAATATTAAGAGAGTATAAATTGAATTCTGTTGCTGTTGGTGACTTACCACTGGAAAAAGTAAGACGTAAGGGGTAAAGTGTTTTTCAAGATACTAATTAGGAGATTTATTAATTTCACAAACACATCTATCCTAACCACTGTATTTCCTATTCATAACAAGGAATGCTTTTTTAAAACAGAATATGGGTAATAATAATTATTTCATGTGGTGAACTAGATCAAAATAACGTTTCATGCTTTTAGACTAATATTGTAACTTGACTCACTAATTCTTTACCTAATAGAAAACCTGTTCCTGTTGAAGGTTTAAGTAATAAAATAAAAGAACAAATCCAACAGCATGTCATAACCAAGGAATGGAACTGACCTAATATTTAAAAGTGAAATAAAACTAAGAGCTAGTTCTTCATTTAGGGTGACATTTAAGTTTCTATTAGGCTTATCATCATTATTATCATTTGTTTTGTGAGAACTGTACATATTATAATCATATTTAACTTTTAGTTAGCCATACATATCTTGAATTTTTGAGCATGTGATGTGTACAATGCCTTCAAGAGATATCCACTTAAAATTTTATCTAATAAAGGTATAAGGTCTATCTAATTCTTACTTTTTACAAGACTACAGATCTTTCACTAATAAATCAATCTTGTAATAGTTTTTTTTTTTTTTTTTCTTTCCATACAGGTACCACCTTGGGATATGTACTCCAAATCTTATACGTTGAAACACGGATATGTCTATCTTTCAAACTAAAAAGTATTTTTGTTCCTTTATTTCCCATTATATACTATGTGAGCTTTCCATGATCCACAGGACTTTATGTTGGCAGGGTTTATACACCACATAGGTGCTTGAATCCTTCTCATTAGACAGTAAGGAAATTAGACAGGAATTTGTTTTATGATCTTTAAAGGGACTTCTCTAAAAAAGTTATACTAATGCCCATGAGTCTCTGTTGAGCACATGACCTGACCCTTTGGCCACACTAGCCCTGAGGGAATTCTTCTACATTTATGGCTGCCATTTTTCTAGGAAATTTCAGGCAACTCTGTAAAAACCTGCTCAGAGTTTAATGACCCCAATTAGATTCTAAAATTTTTCCATGCCTGAAACATAGTCTGGCCCAATAAAAAATGAATGTTCATGTCTGAGACTGAATTCTGAGCTGGAAGAAAATCGCTCTTGGGATTTATTTGACATTATCAATAAAGTAAACCCTTCTATATTCTTCCTAGAGTAAACTTTGAACAAGCCCTTCATGCTGAAATACAACTTGGGACAAGCTTTTTCCTTGTTTCTCTCTAGGTTACTACCATCCACTGCTCTCCTTGCTTTGGGGCATCAAACACATCTTCCTTCCCATTTTTATAGCAGCATAGCTCCAATTTTCACTCACTACTACTTTTGCCTTGAATTGTTCCCTCCACAGTTCTATTACAATATAACTATTATATTATCCTATTATGTGGAAAAGCCCAAACTAAGCACTAAGACACTGTCTGGTTTACCCTTTTTCTTTTTCATAATTTTTAACATGATAGCAGAAAAAGGAGGGGTAGCTGTTTAAAGCTGATACAGTTGGGAATCAAGATCTAATAGGAGAGAAAGATTCCATAACAGTTCTCTGTTAGCTAAATTAGGCAAACTAAACTCAGTTTAATAAAAAAGAGTACAGCAAAAAAGTGGTAATCCATTTTAGAAAAATTTCCATAAAATATTACAAAGTATCTAAAAGTGGAACTTTATGAGATGGATCTAATTAAAAGGCAATGTGCTTATGATTGCTTATTAAGTATTTTCGAAATACCTATTAGCCATTGGGCATTGTAAAAATGACTGAAAATATGATAGCACACAAGGAAATACAATAAGTGGCTTCTGCCTATATAACCTGATTTTACAGTTAGTTAGGCTATCATTCCTCAAGGGCAAGTACCAGGGTGATGTTTTCCTGAGGTCAGGAAATGCCATGTGCAACATATACACTAATCCTCCTTATCATCCAAAATATGTACATGTTTTCAAAAGAAGAAAGTGAAAAAAAGAAAGAAGGGAAGAAAAATTTGACTGTGGTCCCAGCTCTTTTATTAGCAAGCACAGTGTTTGTACGGCCCTCTGCAGAAACAAGGAGTTGAATTCAATGACATCCAAGGTCCCTTCCAGCCTTAAACATCTAAGAATCTGTAAGCTATTCCACAGGTAAGTTAAGCAACCTACTCTTGAGCAAGCTCGAAGAGCTAGGGCCAGAGTCTACTTGGAGAGATGGGGAAGATGTAAACTGATCAGATTCTTATAATTTCAGCACAGAATTTCAGAGTAGAGAGAATAATTTTTCTTCTGTTCTTGTAAGATCAGTTCTGACACCAACATTGAAACCTACACTGAGCATAATAC
Organism: Balaenoptera ricei; assembly: GCF_028023285.1. Taxonomy (NCBI): domain Eukaryota; kingdom Metazoa; phylum Chordata; class Mammalia; order Artiodactyla; family Balaenopteridae; genus Balaenoptera; species Balaenoptera ricei. The sequence continues at coordinate 54,983,909 of NC_082655.1, forward strand.
TAATACTAATATTAATAACAACAGCAACAATGAAGACTTACTTAGTCTTTACTGTGCGTCAGGCACAGCAATAGTGCTTTATATTTATTGATATTTGAAAATTAATCTTAACAAACAGTAATGTTTATATCAATTCTATACTATTAATGGGTTTCATTTTACAGATGAGGATACCAAGGCTTAATAACTTAATTAGCTTGCTAGAGCTTATAAATTGAAGAGCTGTAACTTGAAAGGGAAGATGCCTTGCCTCAAAATACTATACTATGTAGCCCAAGGAAAGAAGGTGGCTTGTAGGCCTCAAATTCTGTAGCCATTGAAGTGGAATGGCAAAGTTTCTATACGGAATTTCTCAAGCATTATGAAGCAAATTATTCTGAGTAAAAGCTGCAGAGAGAATTCTGACTTTAAGAAATAATTCAGTGTAAATTAGGAAAATATTTGAGAGACTGCAAAACCTAATAATATTATCCTTTAATTGTGTAAGGCTATGTAATTTTTCAAAAGCCTCTCTTTCCTGAACATTATTGTACAGAATCCATAGAATTCTGTAAGTGGTTAAGAATGAATAGTATGAATATGTTAAAATGAAGAAAATGGTGCTCAGAAAAGTTAGAAAACTTCTGAAGCTCTCAAAAGAAAGAAGATTCTAAATTAGATCAATCGACTTCTATGTGCCATGCACAGTAGGTGCATCAACTTGAGAAATTCTCACGTGAGGAGAAGCATGGAAATCAGTTCTTTATAATGTACACTTAAACTTAAAGGAAAATTTATTATCAGAGATATTTACTAATATCCCACTACTGCCCAGCACTTACAAAAAGCACTAGTTCTATGTGGACAAGACAGACTTTAGTGCATGGTGATTTCCACAGTCTTCATGGTATGCAGGGATGGTTCCATGGGCCTGCGACCTGGACAGCAGCACAGGGCCCTGCTAAGAAACACCTGAACTTGACTTAATGCTCTGCAGGTCAGAAATGATTAACCAGGGGACCCACATTTTCGTTTTGCATTGAACCCTACCAATTATGTAGTCAGCTCTGACCAGAAGCATTGGCATCACCCGAGAGGTTTTTAGAAATGTGACCTCTTAGGCTCTACTCAGAACTTTTGAATCAGAAACTGCACTGTAACAAGATTCCGAGGTGGCAGATATGCACACTAGCTTTGACAAGCACTAATGTGGATTATGAGCGCAGAGGCAGACTGGAACTGGCTCTGCATCTTTGTTTTGCCCACTACTTTGGGGGTTTGGGGAGATCACATAACTTCTCTAAGTCTCAGAATCTTCACTTGCAAGATGGAGAAAATAACAGTTGCTAAATTAAATAGTACAACATAACACTTAGCACAGTGACATGCACATGGGAAGAGTTGGTCAATGTTAGCTTATTATTACCATTATTATTACATTATGGCCTCACGACTTCTGCTTTGCTGCTTCTGCAATTCCTGGCAAAGTTATTCATGGCTTAAAGCCTTGCCTAACTTGCTCTCAAATGCATGGCCACTTTATTTTAATGGATATTGTTTACCTAATGCTAGTCTTATCTACACATGAGTTTCTTCTTGCCATTTTTAGTAAGATAGATCCATCTTTCATTTGGAGAGATAGCGTAAGCACTTTCCCTGTGTTTCTCAACCAGACACTCGTTCTCTCTGCTAGCAGGCACCTGGAAGCCACACATGCCCAGTCCAGCCTGCAACAATCCCATGTGAGAGTGCAGACAACTGTCCCCAGCTCAGGCCAACTCACCCAGAATCTCAAGGGGTGCAGCACTGGAAACCTAATTTTAATAGTATTTTCACATCCAGCAATTCTTTTATATAATGTAGTTAAGGAACAATTTCTCTAGGAAGCATCTCTAGTCATTAAATTGCAAGTTTCAATGATTTAGAAATAACAATAACTGACAAGCTAGGAAGACACTTTTATAACTTTATTTTTTAATTAATTTTTCTTCCTTAAAGTTTTTGTTTAATTTTGAATTTATTTTATTATCTATATATGCACAGGATTTAAGTGCTCAGTCCAATGAAATTTGACGAAAGTATATTTTATAACTTTCTTTAAATTGCCCCAGTCAGTGGCTTGGTTATCTTTCTTTTTTATTCTTTTCCCAGCCTTTTAAAAATATAGCTGCAGTTTAGTTTATTGGGACAAATTATCAATAATCTATATTGAACTGCTTTCTACTCACTCCAATTACTGTGTGACCTCAGACATCTAAACTTTCTGTGTCTAAATTTCCTCATATGGGGGGAACTTCAAGATGTCAGAGGAGTAAGACATGGAGATCACCTCCCTCCCCACAAATACATCAAAAATACATCTACATATGGAACAACTCCTACAGAACACCTACTGAATGCTGGCAAAAGACCTCAGACTTCCCAAAAGGCGAGAAACTCCCCACGTACTTGGGTAGGGCAAAAGAAAAAAGAAAAAACAGAGACAAAAGAATAGGGACGGGACCTGCAACTCTGGGAGGGAGCTGTGAAGGAGGAAAAGTTTCCGCACACTAAGAAGCCCCTTCACTGGCAGAGACAGGGGCTGGGCAGGTGGGAAGCTTCGGAGCCACAGAGGAGAGCACAGCAACAGGGGTGCAGAGGGCAAAGCAGAGAGATTCCCACACAGAGGACTGGTGTCAATCAGCAACCACCAACCTGAGACGCTTATCTGCTCACCTGCCGGTGTGGGTGGGGGCTGGAAGCTGTGGCTTGGGCTTCAGAGGTCAGATCCTAGGGAGAGGACTGGGGTTGGCTGTGTGAACACAGCCTGAAAGGGGCTAGTCTGCTAGCTGGGAGGGAGTCTGGGAAAATGTCTGGACCTGCCTAAGAGGCAAGAGACCATTGTTTCGGGGTGCACGAAGAGAGGGGATTCCTTCCCTGTCTGACCACGGAGGGCAGAGCACTGCCTGAAGGAGCTCCAGAGTTGGGTGCGAGCCGCAGCTATCAGCTCAGACTGCAGAGACAGACATGAAATGCTAACATTGTTGCTGCAGCCACCACGAATCCTGTGTGCAAGCACAGGTCACTATCCACACCACCCTGGAAGCCTGTGCTGCATGCCATTGACAGGGTCCCATGATCCACGGACAAGTTCCCTGGGAGAACACACAGTGTGCCTCAGGCTGTTGCAACATCACGCCAGACTCTGCCACTGCAGGCTCGCCCCACATTCCAGTTATAACTACTGTACCCCTCCCTCTCCCTGGGGTGAGTGAGCAAGAGCCCCCTAATCAGTCACTGCTTTAACCCCAAAATGTCTGGACAGAGAACAGATGCCTGAGGGTGACCTACACACAGAGGTGGAGAAAAAACCAAAGCTGAACCCCAGGAGCTGTGCAAACAAAGAAGAGGAAGTGAAATTTTTCTGTGCAGCCTCAGGAGCAGTGGATTAAATCCCCACAATCAACTTGATGTACCCTGCACCTGTGGAATACCTGAATAGACAACTAATCATTCCAAAATTGAGGTGGTGAACTTTGGGAGCAATTGTAGACTTGGGGTTTGCTGTCTGCGACTGACTTGTTTCTGATGTTTATGTTTATCTTAGTATAGTTTTTAGTGCTTGTTATCATTGGTGGATTTGTTTATTGGTTTGGTTGCTCTATTCTTTTATTTCTTTTATTTTTATTACTTTAAAATTTTTTATATTTTAATAATTTTTTATTTTAATAATTTTATTTTATTCTTTATTTTTTAATTCATTATATTTTTTCATTCTTTTTTTCTCCCTTTTCCTCTGAGCCATTGGGCTGACAGGGTCTTTGTGCTCCAGCCTGAGCCTCTGAGATAGAGCTGAGTTCAGGACATTGGACCACCAGAGACATCCCAGCCCCACATAATATTAATTGGCGAGAGCTCTCCCAGAGATCTCTGTCTCAACACTAAGAGCCAGATCCACTCAAAGATCAGCAAGCTCCAGTGTTGGACACCCCATGCCAAACAACTGACAAGACAGGAACACAATCCGACCCATTAGCAGAGAGGCTGACAAAGTCATATTAAGTTCACAGACACCCCAAAACACACCACTGGATGCGGCCCTCCCCATGAGAAAGACAAGATACAGCCCCACCCACCAGAAAAGAGGCACCAGTCCCCTCCACCAGGAAGCCTACACAAAACACTGAACCAACCCTGCCAACAGGGGGCAGACACCAAAAACAACAGGAACTATGAACCTGCAGCCTGAGAAAAGGAGACCCCAAACACAGTAAGTTAAACAAAATGAGAAGACAGATAAATATGCAGCAGATGAGGGAGCAAGGTGAAAACCCACCAGAACAAACAAATGGAGAGGAAATAGGCAGTTTACCAGAAAAATAATTCAGAATAATGATAGTAAAGATGATCCCAAGTCTTGGAAATAGAAGGGAGAAAACACAAGAAATTCTTAATGAGAACCTAGAAGAACTAAAGGGCAAACAAACAATGAAGAATAACAAAATAAATGAAATTAAAAATTCTCTAGAAGGAACCAATAGCAGAATAACTGAGGCACAAGAACAGACCTGGAAGATAAAAATAGTGGAAATAACTACCACAGATCAGAAAAAAGAAAAAGAATGAAAAGAATTGAGGACAGTCTCAGAGACCTCTGGGGCAACTTTAAACACACCAACATTTGAATTACAGGGTTCCCAGAAGAAGAAGAGAAAGAGAAAGGGTCTGAGAAAATATTTGAAGAGATTACAGTAGAAAACTTCCCTAACATGGGAGAGGGAATAGTCAGTCAAGTCCAGGAAGAGCAGAGAGTCCCATACAGGATAAATCCAAAGAGAAACACACCAAGACACATATTAAGCAAACTATCAAAAACTAAATACAAAGAAAATATATTAAAAGCAGCAAGGGGAAAGCAACAAATAACATTCAAGGGAATCCCCATACGGTTAACCACTGATAGTTCAGCAGAAACTCTGCAAGCCAGAAGGGAGTGGAAGGACATATTTAAAGTGATGAAAGGGAAAATCTTACAACCAAGATTACTCTACCCAGCAAGGACCTCATTCAGATTAAATGGAGAAGTTAAAACCTTTACAGAGAAGCAAAAGTTAAGAGAATTCAACACCACCAAACCAGCTTTACAACAAATGCTAAAGGGACTTCTCTAGGCCGGAAACACAAGAGAAGAAAAAGACCTGCAAAAACAAACCCAAAACAATTAAGAAAATGGTAACAGGAACATACATATCGATAATTACCTTAAACGTAAATGGATTAAATGCTCCAACCAAAAGACATAGACTGGCTGAATGGATACAAAAACAAGACCTGTATCAAGAGACCCACTGCCTACAAGAGACCCACTTCAGACACAGGGACACATACAGACTGAAAGTGAGGGGATGGAAAAAGATATTCCATGCAAATGGAAATCAAAAGAAAGCTGGAGTAGCAATTCTCATATCAGATAAAATAGACTCTAAAATAGAGACTATTACAAGAGACAAATAAGGATACTATATAATGATCAAGGGATCAATCCAAGAAGATATAAAAATTGTAAATATTTATGTGCCCAACATAGGAGCACCTCAATCCATAAGGCAAATGCTAACAGCCATAAAAGAGGAAATCGACAGTAATACAAAAATAGTGGGGGATTTTAACACCCCACTTTCACCAATGGATAGATTATCCAAAATGAAAATTAGTAATGAAACACAAGCTTTAAATGATACATTAAACAAGATGGACTTAACTGATATTTATAGGACATTCTATCCAAAAACAACAGAATACAGTTTCTTCTTAAGTGCTCATGGAACGTTCTCCAGGATAGATCATATCTTGGGTCACAATCAAGCCTTGGAATATTTAAGAAAATTGAAATCCTATCAAGTGTCTTTTCCTATGAGACTAGATATCAATTACAGGAAAAATCTGTAAAAAATAAAAACACATGGAGGTTAAAGAATACACTACTAAATAAACAAGAGATTAGTGAATAAATCAAAGGGGAAATAACAGAATACCCAGAAACAAATGACAATGAAAACACGAAGATCCAAAACCTATGGGATGTAGCTAAAGCAGTTCTAAAAGGGAAGTTTATAGCAATCCAATCCTACCTCAAGAAACAAGAAACATCTCAAATAAACAACCTAACCTTACACCTAAAGCAGTTAGGGAAACAAGAAGAAAACAACACCAAAGCTAGCAGAAGGAAGAAATCATAAAGATAAGATCAGAAATAAATGAAAAAGAAAGGAAGGAAACAAGAGCAAGCATCAATAAAACTAAAAGCTGGTTCTTTGAGAAGATCAACAAAATTGATAAACCACTAGCCAGACTCATCAAGAAAAAAAGGGACAAGACTCAAATCAACAGAATTAGAAATGAAAATGGAGAAGTAACAACTGACATTGCAGAAATACAAATGATCATGAGAGGTTACTACAAGCAACTCTATGCTAATAAAAAGGACAACCTGGAAGAAATGGACAAATATTTACAAAAGCACAACCTTCTGAGACTGAACCAGGAAGAAACAGAAAGTACGAAAGACCAATCACAAGCACTGAAATTGAAACTGTGATTAAAAATCTTCCAACAAACAAAAGCCCAGGACCAGATGGCTTCTCAGGCAAATTCTGTCAAACATTTAGATAAGAGCTAACACTTATCCTTCTCTTCCAATATATAGCAGAGGGAGGAATACTCTCAAACTCATTCAATGAAGTCACCATCACCCTGATACCAAAGCCAGACAAAGGTGTCATAAAAAAGACAACTACAAGCCAATATCACTGATGAACATAGATGCAAAAATACTCAATAAAATAGTAGCACACAGAATCCAACAGCAAATTAAAAGGGTTATACACCATGATCATTGGGGTATATTGCAGGAATGCAAGGATTCTTCAATGTATGCTAATCAACCAATATATACACCATATTAACAAACTGAAGGATAAAAACCATATGATAATCTCAATAGATGCAGAAAAAAACTTTTGAGAAAATTCATCACCCATTTATGATAAAAATTATCCAGAAAGTAGGCATAGAGTGAACGTACCTCAACATAATAAAGGCCATATATGACAAACCCACAGCCAACATCGTTCTGAATGGTGAAAAACTGAAACCATTTTCCTTTAAGAATAGGAACAAGACACGGTTGCCCACTCTCACCACTATTGTTCAACATAGTGTTGGAAGTTTTAGCCACAGCAATCAGAGAAGAAAAAGAAATAAAAGGAATACAAATCAGAAAAGAAGAAGTAAAACTGTCACTGTTTGCAAATGACATGATACTGTATATAGAGAATCCTAAAGATGCTACTAGAAAACTACTAGAGCTAATCAATGAATTTGGTAAAGTAGCAGGATACAAAATTAATGCACAGAAATCTCTTGCATTCCTATACACTAATGATGAAAAATCAGAAAGAGAAATTAAAGAAACACTCCCATTTACCACTGCAACAAAAAGAATAATATACCTAGGAATAAACCTACCTAAGGTGGTAAAAGACTTGCACTCAGAAAACTGTAAGACACTGATGAAAGAAATTAAAGATGATATAAACAGATGGAGAGATATAACATGTTCTTGGATTGGCAGAATCAACACTGTGAAAATGTAGTATTACCAAAGCAACGCACAGATTCAATGTAATCCCTATCAAACTACCAATGGCATTTTTTACAGAACTAGAACAAAAAATTTCACTATTTGTATGGAAACACAAAACACCCTGAATAGCCAAAGCCATCCTGAGAAAGAAAAATGGAGCTGGAGGAATCAGGCTCTCTGACTTCAGATATTATTACAAAGCTGCAGTAATCAAAACAGTATGGTACTGGCACAAAAACAGAAATATAGATCAATGGAACAAGATAGAAAGCCCAGAGATAAACCAATGCATGCCACATATGGTCACATTATCCTTGATAAAGGAGGCAAGAATATACAATGGAGAAAAGACAGCCTCTTCAATAAGTGGTGCTGGGAAAACTGGACAGCTACATGTAAAAGCATGAAAATAGAACAATTCCTAATACCATACACAAAAATAAACTCAAAATGGATTAAAGACCTAAATATAAGGCCAGACACTATAAAACTCTCAGAGGAAAACATAGGCACAACACTCTATGACATAAATCACAGCAAGATCATTTTCGACCCACCTCCTAGAGAAATGGAAATAAAAACAAAAATAAACAAATGGGACCTATGAAACTTAAAAGCTTCAGCACAGCAAAGGAAACCATAAAGAAGATGAAAAGACAACCCTCAGAATGGGAGAAAATATTTACAAATGAAGCAACTGACAAAGGATTCATCTCCAAAATATACAAGCAGCTCATGCAGCTCAATATCAAAAAAACAGAGACACAGTCAACAATGGGCAGAAGACCTAAACAGTCATTTCTCCAAAGAAGTTATACAGATTGCCAATAAACACATGAAAGGATGCTCAACATCACTAATTAATATAGAAATGCAAGTCAAATCTACACTGAGGTACCACTTCACACCAGTAAGAATGGCCATCATCAAAAAATCTACAAACAGTAAATGCTGGAGAGGATGTGGAGAAAAGGGAACCCTCTTACACTGTTGGTGGGAAAGTAAATTGATACAGCCACTATGGAGAACAGTTTGGAGGTTCCTTAAAAACCTAAGAATAGAACTACCATATGACCCAGCAATCCCACTGCTGGGCATATACCCTGAGAAAACTATAACCCAAAACGAGTCATGTACCACAATTTTCATTGCACCACTATTTACAATATCCAGGACAGGGAAGCAACCTAAGTGTCCATAGACAGATGAATGTATAAAGAAGCTGTGGCACATATATACAATAGAATATTACTCAGCCATAAAAAGTAACAAAATTGAGTTGCTGTAGTGAGGTGGATGGACCTAGAGTCTGTTATACAGAGTGATTTAATCAGAAAGAGAAAAACAAATGCTGTATGCTAACACATACATATGGAATCTAAAAAAAAAAAAAAAATGGTCTGAAGAAGCTAGGGTCAGGACAGGAATAAAGGTGCAGACCTAGAAAATGGACTTGAGGACACAGGGAGGCAGAAGGGTAAGCTGGGACGAAGTGAGAGAGTAGCATTGACATATATATACTACCATATGTAAAATAGATAGCTAGTGGGAAGCAGCCACATAGCATAGGGAGATCAGCTCGGTGCTTTGTGTCCATCTAGAGGGGTGGGATAGGGAGGGCAGGAGGGAGACACAAGAGGGAGAGAAAATGGGGATATTTGTATACATATAGCTGATTCACTTTGTTACACAGCAGAAACTAACACAACATTGTAAAGTAATTATACTCCAATAAAGGTTTAAAAAAAAAACAAGACAAACCAATAAATAAATAAATAAATAAATAAATAGATAAATAAATTTCCTCATCTAAAATAGGGTTAATAATAGAATCTCCTTCATACAACTGCTATGAGGGTTCAATTAGTTACTATATATAAGATACTTAAGAGTCAGTGTCTTGCAATTGGCAAGTATTCAGTAGATTCTAATTATTGTTATCACGATTAGTATAATATTAAAAGACAGGAAAATATCACATGAGCTTTCTGCCAAAATTTTGTAATTACATTTAGAAACAATTATTTCTTGAAAGGATCAATACACAGCAAAAAATTTCAGAGATGTATATTTAAGGATGTAAACATACCTTTTATGTTTCTACTGTTTCCATCTAAGAGTTTACTGTGCTAAAATTTATTGTATTTAAAGGATTCATTGTTAGGTGTTATGAAAATAAAGGCTTTAGGGTTTCTGACAGTAATTCTATAAGACAAGCATAACTCTTTCCATTTTAAATCGTTTATATTGAAATTCTGTTTACTTATATATTTTATATTTCCCACCATTTAAGTTCTTTACCCACAGTAATTCATAAGACCCTAATCTTTTCTTTTCTTTCTTTCTTTTTTTTTTTTTGCCCCTAATCTTCTCAAGAGCTTCTGCACTCCCTGAACTTGGATCACAAGTAAACACACTTTGCAACCACCTCCAAAAGAAAGATTGAACATAATCCATTCTGCACTGTATATTTTACTACCATAACTAAATTATATTTACTGGAAAATACAAGCAATTTACATGCAGTGACAATCTTTTTCTTTGTCACTGTGTCACTATGGATTCATAAGAGTGTATTTTAAACTTACATTAGCTATGCTGTTCCAAGTATATTGAACAAAAGTTGTCTTACTCTTTTTATCCCTTGTTTATTCAGAGTACATTTAAATGATTTTTGCAGTTTTCCCTTTTACACCAAACCACACAAAGCAGTACCCCCAAGTAATACAGAGATGTACATCTTCCGAAAGTTTTTTACACTGTTCTAATAAAAATAAAAGAAAATGTGATGCCTCAAATAAACAAATCAAATTCTCTCAAAACAGGAATATTGAAGCTTATTAATTTTTATTTTATCTTTTCCCCTCTGGAGTACAGTAATAGGCTGGATCTATTTTCTTTCTCATAGTTACTTCCCAAAGCAGGTAGTGGCTGCTTATTGGCTTTATAAAATGCATTAGTGGTCTGGCTCAGAGATAAGCAGCTTATGGACTGCTAGCAAAGCCTACAAATACAAGATTTTGTCACAGGGACTATGTTTTTCTGCTGTGCTTTTGCGACATCTGCCATTCTGGTAACTGATATGGCCAGGTACTTATGATTTGGGTTGCACACAGACAGCCATATGAGCCACTTTTGATGCTGTTTTTGTAATAAATAACATTTTTTAGGTCACAATGACACAAGAGTCAGAAATCATAAGAAATAATAAATATATTTGACCACTAGAAACAAACAAAAATTCCCCAAATTGAAATCTTCTACATGGCAAGCAGACAAACCACAATCTGAGAGAAAAAGTTCAGTCTATATTAGAAAACAGGCTAGTAGCATTACTATGAAAGAACTCTTATTAGTAAGACAAATATACAAATAAAAGTTTACAAAAAAGGAATAATGAATTCATAAAAAACAGCAAAGAGAGACAAATTATCAAAAACATAGGAAAATAATTCAAGCTCACAAAAAGAAACCCTATATTTTGTCCATCAGGAAGATAATGTTTTGTCTTCTTGGGGATGTACACCCACTACAGATGTGGCTGTAATAGTAAAATTTCTAAACTATTCTTAACATCACAACATACCTACAGTATAGAGAAAATATGGATGAATGAACTATGATAAAGAGAAAGTGGATGGAAAATATTTCTAAAAACAGAAATGTAATATGCAAATATTTAACAAGAGGTTTGACCACATAATTATTGCATTAATCAAACATGTTATGGATTCATATAATGAATCATTCATTTAACTTACAAATATTTATTCAGTGCCTACTGTGAGCCAGGTAGTAAGCAACGGAATATGTGATAAAAATATTCAGATAAAATCCCAAATTTCATATGTGTTTCTGTGTGTGTCACATACACACATATAAATACACATACCTATGTATCTCTGCCTGAGTCTCTCTATGCCTAACACCTAATTGCAATGGCTATAAGAGCTCTGGTTAGGGTGGACATCTAGCCAATGCTTGCTAGGACTTTCCCAGTTTTAAAAATCAAAGTACCGCATTCTGGGAACTCCCTCAGTCCCAGGAAAACTGGGATGTTGTCACCCTTGGAAGAAAAAATGTTGGCAACTGGAAAATATGTGTATATCACTGTTAATTTTTAAAAAATAGATTAATCTCGAAAATATACAAACAGCTCATGCAGCTCAATATCAAAAAACAAACACCCTAATCAAAAAATGGCCAGAAGACCTAAATAGACATTTCTCCAAAGAAGATATACAGATGGCCAAGAGGCACATGAAAAGATGCTTAACATCACTCATTATTAGAGAAATGCAAATCAAAACTACCATGAGGTATCACCTCACACTGGTTAGAATGGGCATCATCAGAAAATCTACAAACAATAAACACTGGAGAGGGTGTGGAGAAAAGGGAACCCTCTTGCACTGTTGGTGGGAATGTAAATTGATACAACCACTATGGAGAACAGTATGGAAGTTCCTTAAAAAACTAAAAATAGAATTACCATATGACCCAGCAATCCCACTACTTGGCATATACCCTGAGAAAACCATAATTCAAAAAGACGCACGCACCCCAATGTTCATTGCAGCACTATTTACAATAGCCAGGTCATGGAAGCAACCTAAATGTCCATTGACAGATGACTGGCTAAAGATGTGGTACATATATACAATGGAATATTACTCAGCCATAAAAAGGAACGAAATTGGGTCTTTTATAGAGACGTAGATGGACCTAGAGACTGTCATAGAGACTGAAGTAAGTCAGAAAGAGAAAAACGAATATCGTATATTAACACATATATGCAGAATCTAGAAAAATGGTACAGATGAATTGGTTTGCAAGGAAGAAATAGAGACACAGATGTAGAGAACAAACATATGGACACCAAGGGGGGAAGGGGGGTGGTGGGATGAATTGGGAGATTGGGATTGACATATATACACTAATATGTATAAAATAGATAACTAATGAGAACCTGCTGTATAGCACAGGGAACTCTACTTCACTTTGCTGTACAGTAGAAACTAACACAATATTGTAAAACAACTATACCCCAATTAAAAAAAAAATTACCTTACCTCTCTCATGTATATAATAACTTATAGGAAGTTAATGACACTTTCTACACATCAAACCACGTGTCACTTACTTGAAAACCCTATGTGAATGAACTATTTACAAAAGGCACTCAATAGCTTCTTCATAGAATACTACTTTCAGATTTTTGCAAGATAGGATAAACCATGATAAAATAACACCATGAATGTGGTCATTAAGATCCAAATGCCTCAAAGAAATGGCACACCAGGAGCAACAAGATACCTAGTGTCATGATCTTAGTTTCTAATGTCATTCTCCACTGAATAAAAACATGAGCTCCCTGGAGAAATGGCTGATTCTGGGAGTGGGACAGGAAATAGACAATACGTGCCTGGAACATCTTGAAGCATCAGAGAGTAAGGAAGTGCTACAACATACACACACACACACACACACACACACACACTGATGGGGCTATATCAAAGAGCACAGGGCCGAACTGAAAGAGCTCCTGATGGCCAAAGCTGGAACAATGTAAGCAACAAAGAAAATGAAGCCGTATTGGATTATAACTCCAAATATATATGTGTGTGTGTGTATACATATATCCATGGCTCCATACTGATATAAATAGTTGAGTAAATTTATAAATACCTGAGAAGAATTCCAAATAGATATGTAATACTCCATCCTAAGGGAGGGGAGGCATAATTCTCCACTCCTTAAGTGTGGGTTGAACGAAATGACTTCTTTCCAAAGAGCACCGTACAGAAAGGGGAGCAAGGGAAGGAAACTGACAGTGGAGAAACCTAACAAACATTACTACAGCCAGGTGATCAAGGTCAGTGTCAGCTGTTGTAAATATGTTGAGAGTATGTACCCGTAATATGATGTGATGAAAATGACACTATACCTCTGTGGTTTTCCTTCCAAAAATCTATAATCCCTGTCTAATCATGACAAAAGCATTGCACAAAATCCAACTGAAGGGCATTTTACAATATACCCAACCAGTATTTCTCAAAACTATCAAGGTCATTAGAAACAAGGAAAGTCTAAGAAAATGTCATAGCCAAGAGAATCCTAAGGAGACTTGACAATTAAATGGAACCTGGTATCTTGGATGAGATCCTGGAACAGAGAAAAAGACATTAGGTGAAAACTAAGGAAATATGAAAAAGCTATGACCTTTGGTTAATAATTATGTGTCAATATTGGTTCATTAATTGGAGCAAACATATCAGATGTTAGTAATAGGGGAAACTGTGTGTGTGTGGGGGGGGCTGGGATTTATATGTCTTCTTCAGTATCTGTTCAGTTTTTTTCTATGAATCTAAATCTATTCCCCCAAAATAGTATATTGATAAAAAATCCGGTATTGAACCAGGCACAGTTATAATGAATTTGCACCTTCTACTTAGTATTTTTAACATGTACAATTACATCTAATAGGCCCCAGTGTTTGGATTTCAAAACAATGTACTAGAAAGGGAAAGGAATTCTCATTTACTGAGTTCATAATATAACACAGCACTGGGGATAGGTACTTACATGTATATCATTATCTTTAATTTTCACAGGAACCCTATGAAGTAGACAAGATTCCCATTCATGGATAGGAACTGAGGTTCAGGGTTGAAGTTGATCAAGGAGAAACTGTAAATTAAGATGCTCAGTTTAGATCTGAGTTATTTGACTTCCAGCCCCTGAATCCTTCCACTATTCCATGCCTCCTACAAATTGGAAGGGACTTAACAGACCTAGTAGAAACTCCTGCTTACACAAATCATCTGGATGTATACAGTATGCAGCAAAGACTGACATAATTCAGAAATTTCTGCTAGCTTGGTTCTCAGACATGTGAGGAAGAATGATAAGCAGAAAGGTCACTGGACTCTGAGCCAAAGGCCTGCTGTGAGGCTCCTCCATTGGCCCATGCACTGGCTGGGAGATTTTGGGTAACTGCCTAAGCTCTGGACTTCTGATTCTATGTCTGCTTAAAAAAGGCCAATGAGACTGTGCACTCCTTGAGTGGTTGGGCTTGGGTTTCTGCAGCCTGATTCTCCCAGCACCCAGTGCAGTGCCTGACCCCTAGCAGGTGTGCACCACATTTCTGCTGAATTAAATTGAACCACGGAATCCTGGCAGAGCTGGGGCCAGGACCAGCGTCCTCAATAGAATTTTCAGAGGCAGCTTGGCAAAGAGGTATTGTTAAAGCAGCCAGAATTCAAAAATCAGTGACATTCCTAAAAAAATATATCTTGGGAATCTATGAATTTAGCATATGCACATTTTATTTCCCTTTAAGAACCTGCTAATTGTTTATAAGTTCATTCACAAAAGAAAAAGGAACAAGAATAACCCCAGATGGGAATATAAAACAACTGCATGGAAAATGAAGGTCAGCAGAAGGGCCACACAGGAGTCAGGCAGGAACTGCAGGATTGGACCAGCAGTTCCAAGGAGATTGGGCTCAAGGGACAGAAGGGCTGGGCAGCAGTAAGACCCTCAGAGGCACAGAAGCACTGACAAAACAGCAATGCTACCCCAGTCCAAATCCAACATTTTCAGGAAGGAGGGCAAAAGAGTAAAGGAAGGCACTGCTGAGGACCTGGGCCCCTCTCTTCTCATCCCAGACCTGGTCCTGCATCGGGGGCTCATGTCCTCACTTGAGGACACCTAGGCCCACGCACTCAAGCTCCAGCCACAATCCTACAACCTCCGCCAAGCCAACAGTTGTCCCTGGGCCACGCTCAGGCCTAGGGGTTCCTTACCACCTTTGGGAGAAAAAACCTGTAAGAGAGGCTCCAGGCCCTTGGAGGTGGTATGGAGCCTTTGGATAGGGAATTTGGGGGTCTTTAGTATTGAGACTGCAGTTTAGAACAATGCTACTCAATGTGTGTTCACAGACAGCCTGCTGTCTATAAACTTAGTTCCAGTAACAAATTGTATGAGATATTCAACACTTTGTTATAAAATAGGCTTTGTGTTAGATGGCTAATGTAAGTGTTCTGAGCATGTTTCAAGTAGGGTAGACTAAGCTATGATGTTTGGTAGGTTAGATGTATTAAATGCATTTCCAATTTATGATATTTTCAATGAATGATGGTTTTGTCAGGATGGTGCCCCACTGTAAGTCGTGGAAGATCTGTACAACGTTGTGTCTCTTAAAAAGTTCTGCTAGATCATTTCAGAATGATTTGGAGTTTCTTATTCTGACTATTTTTGGCTTTCAAATTTTGGAGTGTTAATGCCATATTTAACTGTCTGCCAATTTAATATTCTTCAATTTTGATTTGGAAATTATGTAATAAATACTTTTTTCATCCTTATATTTATGTCTATGTGTATATATGCATATATAATTATATTTCCTTAAAACTGGTCTATCACCAATGTTTCAATCTTGCAGCATAAATTTCTTTCATGGTTTTTACCAGGTGATTACTTAGTCAAATAGTCATTAACTAGGTATGTACTTAAACTAAATCAGGAGTTAAACAGTCTTAGGAGGGCTGTTTCTCTTTGATGTAAAATAGGTTTTGTTAAAAAAAAAAGAAACTAACCTGAAAACAGGCATATTTTCATAATCTCTGGTAAATGAAATTTTAGGAGCAGGGAATGCTGGAGCCACGGATAAATTTCTCTGTGTTAATTATAAAATAGCATCACATGAAGGTCTCAAAGTTACATGTGTTAGGGAAAAAAGAAAGAAAATAATTATATATATTGAGGAAATGATTATAATATATTGAGAAAAAAATATATTCTAAATTGTACCCTTCTCCACACTTCCGTAAATAATCATATTGTTACAGCACTTCATAGTTTCTAAAGATCTGTGTTTGTCTCATTTTATTCTCACAATAACTGTATCAGATAGGCAGAGCAAAAAGCTGATATCCCTGTTTTACGTATTTCAGAAACATGAGAGAAATGGTCAGGCAGCTACCTGCCCAGCCAGTGACTTACCCAGCACCATGCCCAGGCCTGCTGATCTGGCCCATATCCTTTCTCCACTACTGGATCATCATTTGCTAAATTAATATTTTGTTAATTTTCTCTAACCTGGAACAACATGAGATGTATTTCTGAAATTTAAAATAAGTTTGAGGGCCTGAATTCATATTTAATTACTCTCCAACCAAATTACTTTTACAAATGTTCCTGAATTTAGTATTGAATTACTACAAATTCTATCTATACTCTGGCCAGAGAGAGTCAAAGGAAATTAAGCAGTTGACTTGTAAAAATCTAATACATATTGCTTCTTTTTCACATTCTACTGCTTTTTCAGGAAAAAGGAGAGGTAAGAAAAGAGAAGCAAGAGAGAAGAAGAAAGAAGAAAAATTGGGAGAGACATAGGAAGGAGAAAAAAGAGAGAGAGAAATGCTGTTTTAGTTTTATTAAGTTGAGTGAAAACATTTTTAAAAAGATCAGGCAAAAACTAGAATATAGCAGTCACACGTGGAACAATTTAGATTTATCATTTTTAATCACACCATACTCACACACATACACACATGCAAACACACCACTTCCAGTAGAAGAGCATTATTTTCTCAATTTACGTAAAATGTTTTCACTGAAATGAAATGCTGATAAGTCATTAATACAGGAGCAGAATTAGGACCCAATGCTGTGACTCCATATATTTCCACTATACCACACTGAGATGTTTTCCCCAATATACTCACCTTAAACATACATATTTATAGTATATCACTCTTCACTCTTTAATGACTAGACTTTTTTATATTCTTCTTGTCAGAAAAATATCTATTATCACAAGACAACATCTATTAACTGTGCAAGACCTCAGGGCCATGTATAAGGGTCCCTAGAACATCAACAACAGGTTGGATAAACATTTGGAAGCTTACACCAGCCATATTTGAATTATGTGCATGCAGTAGAAAGACCCTCCACTTCTTTATAGAAACACTTAAAATATACTGATACCTTCAAGGGAGAATTAAAGTAAATAATATTCAAGGAAATTATTCAGGACTTCATGTTATTTTCTGTATACACAGAATGATATCAGGCACTAAGGCTATATCCTTGTGTTTTTAATTAAAACAACATAAAAAATGTCCTCAGTCTTTCTCGATCCCAAGATTTCAGATGCAAATGTAACCTAAACTTAGGGGTTATTCTCAAGATCAAGGTCACTAGTGCTTAATGACATGTTCCTGCTCAAATAATTGAAGGACAAATAGTTTGCTGACAATGATATATTCTATTTGATGATTGAAGAAACTGGCAAACTCTCCCCCTTAAGTCAATTTACTAGAGGAAACTTCTTGAAAGATGAAGGATGTCAGCAGTGTTTTTAAAAAAGGGAAGATGTTTGATGTGTATGAGGGTGGAGGAGCTTCATGGGAATAGGGAAGCACACAGGGAAGTGGGGATATCAGGCAGCAGAGAGCAACGCAGACGAGCTCAGCCGTTTTGGGTGGAAAACGTACTGTGATCTTAATAACATGCTGAGGAGCAGCTGGGCGGGGATCAGGGGCTAGTGGAACAAACTCCACTGTGAGGCTGGCTTGTACAGGCTTGTACCTGCAGACAAACGAACTCCGCTTGGCTCCGGTAGGTTTGACCTGCTAGCGGGGGCATTTCAATAGAAAGACTGCTATCAATTGGCCACAGGCATCATAGTTCAATCACTTAAAGAAGGTCAGAATGCAGGGTTGTGCTCTTCCCCAGTGAGGAAGTGGTGCGCTAGGTTATTGTGGCAGGAGTTCACACTGGTTGGGCCAACAGCGTAGGGAGAAAGAATGACTGCCAGTGGACCTGAGCATCTACAGGGCTTGTCCCCAGCACAGTACAGTCTAGGACTAGTAATGGATCCAGTGCAGAGCCTGTAGACTGGGAACACTCGAAAGTGAGAGACTCTGCAGAAGTTAGAGGCTGATAGCAATGAGCAGTAGGTTTACCATGGCCATGAGCAGCGAAGAAGGGGCTCTGCTATGGAAGCCGGTGCAGGAATGGAAACTGCAGATGATGATGATGATGGTTGTGGTGACGGTAATTACTGCAAAACGTTGTCAAGAAGATTAAATGTTAGTTTTTGTGGATTGCTTACAATAGTGTCTGGGTCCTAGTAAGCCATATTAACGTTGGAAATAAAAAGAGTCAGAGGGATGATGCGCTTTTGATTAGAACACAAATATACACCTGCCTGAGGTTGTGTACTAAGATGGAAACCCAAATGAGAGATATTGTTCAAAGATAATGTTCCTTTTTTTGGAATTCCTTAAATGAAGTTTGTAAGTTAAGACTTTCCCCTATTTCACATTTAAAGAAAAAAATAGAAAGAAAGCACTTTGGCTGAAAAGTTAAATGTTCTCCAAATCAATTTCAGCCAGTTCGTTGATTTACTTTATAATAAAAAATCACCTTTTCAAGGATAATGGGGCAGCTGGATTTTAGGAAGATACTATGTATGCAAGTAGACTGAGAACCCAATGTCCCAAAATAGTTTCAAAAATACCAAATATTTACCACAAGGTGGCACCAAAGGGCTTTTCAAAGATCTACCTTCCTGCCTTTATATATTTGTTGCGTTCGCTGTTTTCCTTCATCTATCACATATAATAAGTAAAAACTACAGAGCATGCTTCATCCTCTAAAAGGGAAAAGGAAACCTGACAGTTAAGTTTCTCTTGGTAGCAAATCCTGAATGTGACACATCGATGGATTGCAAACTGATATGAGGTTAAGGTTAAGGAATAAGAATAGATGGAAAACAACCCTATTACAATGTGCTACAATTTCAGAAACAATAACCTCTTAAAGAGTGTGTGTCAGATCTCTGTATTTTCAACATATTTGTAGAACTATTCTAAACCGTTTGCAGAAATTTGAATTAGGAGTATGTAGGAATTCCTGCAAGGAACATGGTACACCCTGCAGGCACAAGCAAGAAAACAGGACTATATTTTTGGCACTCGGAGTACAGACAGCCTTCATTGTATTTCTCATTAATCTCACATTTGCGTGGAGGGCACTCAGATCCACCTTATTGCATGTGTTAACATCTGCCCTTTATGTAGGCAGCAAAGGTTTAAGAAAAAAGTGGTTGAGATCAACAAAAAGGCAACCAAAATGGAGATCCTGTACTGACAGACAATAAGCCCCATGTTATTTAGAATATTTTCCCAACTTTCACAGCTTACGAGCACTCAAAATAAAATATTGTGAGTGAGTAGGGCATGGAAATTCATTATTTATCATTAAAGGTTCAAATAGATTAGTCTAAAGACATGCTGTTAGGTGAAGGGCACTGACTTTATAAGAGGAAAAAAATATCCATCTTATATTTCTCATTGCTCAGGGAAAACTTTGTGAAGAAGGAAAAACTATGTATTAGCTTTCTCACTCAAATCATTGGCTCCATAAAAGTTCTCCTCTCATAAAACGTAGGCAAATGAATAGAAAATGCCAGGTAGGGACAAGTGTTATTTAAAAAAATAAGAAAGAAAAAAACTGAGAAAGACGGTCTAGAACAAGGACGGTGAGATTTTTCTTAACGTCGACTCTGGGAAAGCATATTTCAAGAAGTGATATTATAGCAGACACTTGAATGAAGTGACTGACAGTGAGCTACACAGATATTAGGTTTAATCAAATCATAACCACAAGGACATGTCTGTAGCCTACAGTGCAAATGTCCACGTATGTCAGAGAAAGTGTTACTTATTATTTAAGTCTAGTTTTCAAAGTAAGGGAAGCGCTTACTTTTCAGCCAGCCAAGTTAGGGGTCTCATCCTAGCTCTTTCACTTACTCAGGTGCCAATTTGGGTGAGTTACTTGAACTCTCTCACCTCTGTTTTCTTTTGCCCTAGAGTGAATAGAATGATAGCCCTCTCCTCGCCTTGAACTGTGAAGTCTGGTGAAATTACATACCTACGTCAGAGTCCTTTCTTCCCCTCCCCTTTTCTCCCTGATTGTTTTCATATTTTCTCAGCTATCACACAGTAGCAGTAGTACAATGGCACAATTCTTTACTCATGCATCCATTTATCCGATAAGCATTTATCAGGTTCTAATTACATATCAATACTATGTTCTCTGCTAGATACTGTTGATTTAAACATGAATAAATCCCAGCATAAGCCTATAAAGAATTTAGTCTAAGGGGAGAAACAAGCATGTAATTACACTGGAATGTGATCATTACTATCAGAGTTATTCACAGTATTGGATGAGAAGTTAGGAAGGGGTACCTAAGTCCTTTTCCCCAAAGGAATTTGAAAAAAAGACCAGTTATAATTATAATAATAGTAATAATAATAATAATTATTATTATTATTACTATTATTATAAGCACACATAAAGAAGAGGCAATAGAGAGTGTGTCACTTTTTGGGGAGAATTACAAGTACTTCATGTTAACATCTCTCCCACTACTTAGTCTCCCTCACAGGCCTTCTGACAATTTCTAGAACGTTCCAGACTCTACCTCTTTGAGACATTTATAATTTCTGATCCTTATGCTTAGGATATCCTTACCCTCAACACTTCATGTGGTTGAGTCTTTCTCATCCTTTAAGTCTCAACTTCAAGACTATCTTTTCAGTGAGACCTTGTCGGATCATACAATACAAACTACTCTCCCCCATCATTGTTCTCGGTGAAAGAAATCTATTTTATTTTACTCATCACAAGTTGATCTCATTTTGATGACTTTTTAAATTGTCTGTCTCCCTTACTCCATTTTAAGCACAATGAAGGTCAGGAAAAGTCTGTAACCCCAGCAGTTAGCCTGGTTCTCACACATATCATGTGCTCAGTATCTATTTCTTTAGTGGATAAATGAACATGAGCACAAGGCGTAGGACAGCTAGAGAATGGATTAGAAAACTACACAGAGGTCAGGAAATGCCATGCTGTAAGTTTGCACTAAATCCTAAAAGTGCTGGAAAATCCTGGAAGGATCTCAGTGGACAAACGGAACCAATGCATTTTTAGTATAGAAAATCACTCTGGTGAAAATGTAGGGGAATCACTTGGAATCAAGGCAGGCTTGAATTAGGGAGATCCATCAAGGCCCTGCTGCAGTAATTCAGATGAGAAAATGCTGCAAAAGGGTAGGCTAAGTGAGCGGCTCTAAGGATGGAATAAATAGATTCATGCGTTATCACAAATGGACAGATTTTGGTGTATGACTAGAAATAAAGGGAGAATGCAGAGCAGTCTAAAAGGACTTCTTAGATTTCTGACTTGGGTGACTGAGTAGATAAGAAAACAAAATTTGTATGTAAAGATGAGAAGCAGGTATTGAGTGTTCTGAACTTAAAGTGATTGTTGGGTATATTTTGGTCTGGAGCTCAGGGGAAAGGTCTAGGATGCAGACTGGGGAGTCAAATGACTATGATGTCACGATTAGGGTACTTTTATGGCAACAATACATGGCTATTTGACAGCAAAGTGTGGATGAGCTCACTTAGGGCGAGTGCATGCAGTGAGAAAATTAGAAGAGAAGAATGGAAATGGCAGCGACATCAGCATCCTGACTGAGTCAAACATCTCTTGTTTTGGTCCCCACCTCAACAACGACATTTTGGCATCCATCCACATTCAAAAGTGCCCATGTGGGAGCTGTGAGATACAGCAACAAATGCCAGCAGACACAGGATGAGTCTTGCCAACCCATGTCTCAGGCACTAGCCTTATAAGTGTTGGCTGTGGACCCTGCAGTGGCCTATGAACAGGTTCCAGCCACTCCTGGCTGCAGTCTGGGAGGCTCAATGTCTTAGACAATCACTCATGGCCAAGAGAGGCTTTGTGGAAGCCCCAATTCCCAGAGAAATTCCAGCACACCACTGGACCCACAACAAGGAGTTTAGATGCATTGAATAGGGTGAGGAGAACAGCTTGACTTTATCCACATCACACCGCCCCCTACCCCTGACCCTGCTCAGGTGGCACAGCTTAAAGCCAAGAGAGATAATCTCAGGTTTGATTTCTCCCAAGGTGGAAAGTGAGAGCATGTGAGCAAGCACCCAGCTTCCTCAGCTGTGTGAGATGCTGCCAAAGAGGTTCATTTCTCTCCCACCTCATCCAGAATACTAAATCATGAGCTGCATGACTGGGGGCAGGGAGAGGCTGGGAGAGTGGCAGATAGGACTCTCAGAGGGCATTAAAGGGATGTGTAGCCAACTAACTGTGTCACAGACTCCGTCAAGAAGCCTGCCCATGTGCCACTGGGAATACCTAGCCTGCAGATCCCCACAGCCGGCCCATGGGCACCCCCAGTGCTCCTTGCATCTCACCCACACAACCCCCAACCCTGTGGCTAGCTCCCTGTGCACACTTCCCACAGTGGTGGCAAGAGAGAGCTTTGGCAGGTGGCTAGTGAGCACACACAAAAAGCCGGCTCAAATCTGTGAACCAGAGAGAGAACACAAACTTGAGCTTTAGTGCCACCTTTCAGAAAAACAAAAGGAAGGCTGTCATCACCCAGCCTGGTGCATTGAAGGATGGAGAAAAGACACACAAGCTTAAGAATTCTGCCACAAGAGGGAGCAAGAGGCCTAGAGCAGGTGTATCCATAGATGGTCAAAAAAGCCTCAGAAGCCCTAGTCAGAGGGATATGGGAAGGCATTTTTCTACAACAGGCTGGTGGTAAAGACCTCATATGCAAAGACAGCAGTGAAAAATTTCAAAGAACAAGAAAAAAATTGAGAAAACATGACACCAGCAAAACATCACTATAATCTTTCAGTAACCCATCCTGAATACATGGAGATCCCTGGGGCAAATTCCAAGCCATGCAAAGCAGCTGTTGAGGGTGCTGTCTTCCCCATGTGGGGAGAATCTAAGTAAAGAGGTGGAAGGGGGGAACCCCACCACAAGGATATGTGGACATGAGATTCTACCAGTCTTATATATTCTTTTCTGGTTATTACAGTGTGTTGAGTCAAGTTCTATGTGCCATACAGTAAGTTCTTGCCGATTACCTATTTTGTCTATTGAAGGACCAGCCTGGAAGAACCTAGAAGGGTAGAGGGCAAATCTTCCTACCAAACAGCTGGGATGAGAATGGGATGCAACTTTAATGCCTGGACACTGCTTGCCGCAAAGTTGTTGCCATAAGAGATGTTGAGACACCTGACAGAAGCCAGCAGAAGATAAGAATTCCTACCACATCAGTCAGTCTCCTGGATCTCTGCTTGCAGGGTCTGTTGGAAACAAGAGTGCTGTATGGCTGACAGGGTCTTGGTGCTCCAGCTAGCTGTCAGGCCTAAGCCTCCAAGGTGGGAGAACAAAGTTCAGGACACTGGACCACCAGAGACCTCCCAGCCCCAGGTAATATCAATTGGCGATAGCTCTCCCAGAGATCTCCGTCTCAACACTAAGACCCAGCTCCACCCAATGACCAGCAATTCCAGTGCTGAATGCCCTATGCCAAACAACTAACAAGACAGGAACACAACCCCATCCATTAGCAGAGAGGATGCATAAAATCATAGTAAGTTCACAGACACCCCAAAACACACCACCAGATGTGGCCCTGCCCACCAGAAACAAAAGATCCAGCCCCACTCACCAGAACCCAGGCACCAGTCCCCACCACCAGGAAGCCTACAGAAGCCACTGAACCAACCTCACCCACTGCGGGCAGACACCAAAAACAATGGGAACTACAAACCTGCAGCCTGTGAAAAGGAAACCCCAAACACAGTAAGTTAAACAAAATGAGAAGACAGATAAATATGCAGCAGAGGAAGGAGCAAGGTAAAAACCCACCAGACCAAACAAATGAAGAGGGAATAGGTAGTCTACCTGAAAAAGAATTCAGAATAATGATAGTAAAGAAGATCCAAAATCTTGGAAATAGAATGGAGAAAATACAAGAAATGTTTAACAAGGACCAAGAAGAATTAAAAAGCAAACAAACAATGAAGAACAACACAATAAATGAAATTAAAAATTCTCTAGAAGGAATCAATAGCAGAATAACTAAGGGAGAAGAACAGAGATGTAACCTGGAAGAGAAAATAGTGGAAATAAATACCACAGAGCAGAATAAAGAAAAAAGAATGAAGAGAATTGAGGACAGTCACAGACACCTCTGAGACAACATTAAACACACCAACATTCGAATTACAGGTGTCCCAGAAGAAGAGGAGAAATAGAAAGGGACTGAGAAAATATTTGAAGAGATTATAGTTGAAAACTTCCCTAACATGGGAAAGGAAATAGTCAGTGAGGTGCAGGAAGTACAGAGAATCCCATACAGGATAAATCCAAGGAGAAACATGCCAAGACACATATTAATCAAACTATCAAAAGTTAAATACAAAGAAAAGAATATTAAAAGCAGCAAGGGAAAAGTCACAAATAACATACAACATATAAGGTTAAAAGATGATCTTTCAGCAGAAACTCTGCAAGCCAGAGGGAGTGGCAGGAAATATTTAAAGTGATGAAATGGAAAAACCTACAAGCAAGATTACTCTAATCAGCAAGGATCTCATTCAGATTCGATGGAGAAACTAAAACCTTTAAAGACAAGCAGAGATTAAGAAATTCAGCACCACCTAACCAGTTTTAAAACAAATGCTAAAGGAACTTCTCTAGGCAGGACACAAGAGAAAGAAAAGACCTACAAAAACAAAACAAACCCAAAACAGTTAAGAAAATGGTAATAGGGGCATACATATTGAATTACCTTAAATGTAAATGGATTAAATGCTCCAACGAAAAGACACAGACTGGCTGAATGGATACAAAAACAAGACCCATATATATGCTGTCTACAAGATACCCACTTCAGACCTAGGGACACATACAGACTGAAAGTGAGGGGATGGAAAAAGATATTCCATGCAAATGAGATCAAAAGAAAGCTGCAGTAGCAATTCTCATATCAGACAAAATAGACTTAAAGTCTATTACAAGAGACAAAGAAGGACACTACATAATGATCAAGGGATCAATACAAGAAGATATAACAATTCTAAATGTTTATGCACCCAACATAGGAGCACCTCAATACCTAAGGCAAATGCTAACAACCATAAAAGGGGAAATCAACAGTAACACAATCATAGTAGGGGACTTTAATACCCCACTTTCACCAATGGACAGATCATCCAAAATGAAAATAAATAAGGAAACACAAGCTTTAAATGATACATTAAACAAGATGGACTTAACTGATATTTATAGGACATTCCATCCATAAACAACAGAATATACTTTCTTCTCAAGCACTCATGGAACATTCTCCAGGAGAGATCATATCTTGGGTCACAAATCAAGCCTTGGTAAATTTAAGAAAATTGAAATCATATCAAGAAAATTGAAATCGTATCTTTTCCAACCACAAAGCTATCAGACTAGTTATCAATTACAGGAAAAAAAAAACTGTAAAAAATACAAACAAATGGAGGCTAAACAATACTTTACTAAATACCCAAGAGATCACTGAAGAAATCAAAGGGGAAATCAAAAAATACCTAGAAACAAATGACAATGAAAACACGACTACCCAAAACCTATGGGATGCAGTAAAAGCAGTTATAAGAGGGAAGTTTATAGCAGTACAGTCCTACCTCAGGAAACAAGAAACATCTCAAATAAACACTCTAAACTTACACCTAAAGCAATTAGAGAAAGAATAACAAAAAAAACCCCAAAGTTAGCAGAAGGATAGAAATCATAATGATCAGATCAGAAATAAATGAAAAAGAAATGAAGGAAACAATAGCAAAGATCAATAAAACTAAAAGCTGGGTTTTTGAGAAAATAAACAAAATTGGTAAACCACTTGCCAGACTCATCAAGAAAAAAAGGGAGAAGAATCAAATCGACAGAATTAGAAATGAAAAAGGAGAAGTAACAACTGACATTGCAGAAATACAAAGGATCATGAGAGATTGCTACAAGCAACTATATGCCAATGAAATGGACAACCTGGAAGAAATGGACAAGTGCTTAGAAAAGCACAACCTCCTGAGACTGAACCAGGAAGAAATAGAAACTATAAACAGACCTAACACAAGCACTGAAATTGAGACTGTGATTAAAAATCTTCCAACAAACAAAAGCCCTGGACGAGATGGCTTCACAGGTGATTTCTATCAAACATTTAGAGAAGAGCTAACACCTATCCTTCTCAAACTCTTCCAAAATATAGCAGAGGGAGGAACACTCCCAAACTCATTCTACGAGGCCACCATCACCCTGATACCAAAACCATACAAAGATGTCACAAAAAAAGAAAACTAAAAGCCAATATCACTGATGAACATAGATGCAAAAATACTCAACAAAATACTAGCAAATAGAATCCAACAGTACATTAAAAGGATCATACACCATGATCAAGTGGGATTTATTTCAGGGATGCAAGGATTCTTCTATGTATGTGAATCAATCAATGTGATACACCATATTAACAAATTGAAGGCTAAAAACCATATGAGCATCTCAATAGATGCAGAAAAACCTTTTGACAAAATTCAATACCCATCTATGATAAACTCTCCAGAAAGTGGGCATAGAGGGAACCTACTTCAACATAATAAAGGCCATATATGACAAACCCACAGCTAACATCATTCTCAGTGGTGAAAACTGAAATCATTTCCTCTAATATCAGGGACAAGACAAGGTTGCCCACTCTCACCACTATTATTCAACCTAGTTTTGGAAGTTTTAGCTATGGCAATCAGAGAAGAAAAAGAAATAAAAGGAACCTAAATTGGAAAAGAAGAATACAACTGTCACTGTTTGCAGATGACATGATACTATACATAGAGAATCCTAAATATGCTACCAGAAAATGACTAGAGCTAATCAATGAATTTGGTAAAGCTGCAGGATACAAAATTAATGCACAGACATCTCTTGCATTCCTATACACTAACAACAAAAATCTGAAAGAGAAATTAAGGAAACACTCTCATGTACCACTGTAACACAAAGAATAAAATACCCAGAAATAAACCTACCTAAGGTGGTGAAAGACTTGTACACAGAAAACTATAAGACACTGATGAAATAAATTAAAGATGATACAAACAGATGGAGAGATATACCATGTTCTTGGATTGGAAGAATCAACATTGTGAAAACGAGTATACTACCAAAGCAATGCACAGATTCAATGAAATCCCTATCAAACTACCAATGGAATTTTTAACAGAACTAGAACAAAACATTTCACAATTTGTATGGAAACACAAAAGACCCTGAATAGCCAAAGCAATCTTGAGAAAGAAAAACGGAGCTGGAGGAATCAGGCTCCTGTACTTTAGACTATACTACAAAGCTGCAATAATCAAGACAGTATGGTACTGGCACAAAAACAGAAATGTAGATCAATGGAACAGGATAGAAACCCCAGAGATAAACCCACACACATATGGTCACCTTATCTTTGATAAAGGAGGCAAAAATATACAATGGATAAAGACAGCCTCTTCAATAAGTGGTGCTGGGAAAATTGGACAGCTACATGTAAAAGAATGAAATTAGAACACTCCCTAACACCATATAAAAAAATAAACTCAAAATGGATTGAAGACCTAAATATAAGGCCAGACACTATAAAACTCTCAGAGGAAAACATAGGAAGAACACTCTGACATAAACCACAGCAAGATCTTTTTTGACCTATCACTAGAGTAACAGAAATAATAGCAAAAATAAACAAATGGGGCTTAAACTTAAAAGCTTTTGCACAGCAAAAGAAACCATAAACAAGACAAAAAGACAACCCTCAGAATGAGATAAAATATTTGCAAATGAGACAACAGACAAATGACTAATCTCCAAAACATACAAACAGCTCATGCAGCTCAATATCAAAAAAAAAAAAAAAAACCCAATACAAAAATGGTCAGAAGACCTCAATAGACATTTCTCCAAAGAAGGTATACAGATTACCAACAAACACAAGAAATGATGCTCAACATCTCTAATCATTAGAGAAGTGCAACTCAGAACCATAATGAGGTATCTCCTCACACTGGTCAGAATGGCCATCATCAAAAAACTCTACAAACAATAAATGCTGGAGAGGGTGTGGAGAAAAGGGAACCTTCTTGCACTGTTGGTTGGAATGTAAATTGATACAGCCACTATGGAGAAACGTATGGAGGTTCCTTAAAAAACTAAAAAAAACCTACCATATGACCCAGCAATACCACTACTGGGCCGATACTCTGAGAAAACCATAATTTAAAAAGAAATGTGTACTATAATATTCATTGCAGCACTATTTATAATAGCCAGGACATGGAAGCAGCCTAAGTGTCCATCAACAGATGAATGGATAAAGAAGATGTGGCAGATATTTACAATGGAATATTACTCAGCCTTAAAAAGGAATGAAATTGAGTTATTTGTAGTGAGGTGGATGGACCTAGAGTCTGTCATACAGAGTTAAGTAAGTCAGAAAGAGAAAAACAAATACCGTATGCTAACACATATACATGGAATTAAAAAAAAAAAAAAGGTTCTGAAGAAGCTAGAGGCAGGACAGTAATAAAGGCACAGATGTAGAGGATGGACTTGAGGACACAGGGAGGGGGAAGTGTAAGAGGGGACGAAGTGAGAGAGTATCATATGACATATATACACTACCAAATGTAAAATAGCTAGCCATTGGGAAGCAGCTGCATAGCACAGGGAGGTCAGCTCGCTGTTTTGTGATTACCTAGAGGGGTGGGATATGGAGGGTTGGAGGGAGGCTTAAGTGGGAGTGCATATGGGGAGGTATGTATACATATAGCTGATTCACTTTGTTATACAGCAGAAACTAACACAACATTGTTTAGCAATTATACTCCAGTAAATTTGTTAAAGAAAAAAGACATGGAGACTTATGATGCACTTCATAAAGAATTCAAAATAATTGTTTTAAGGAAACACAGTGAGCTACAAGACAACACTAAAAGTCAGTTTAATGAGATTAGAAAAACAATACGTGAACAAAATGAGAATATTAACGAAGAGATAGGAATTATAAAAAAGGAATCAAACAGAAATTGTGGACCTGAAGAATACAATGAATGAAATAAAAAAAGAAATAGAGAGCATCAACATATGAAAAGATCAATCAGAAGAAAAAAATCTGTGAATTAGAAGACATGGTGCTTTTAAATTATAGAGAGGAGAAAAAAGAAAAGAATGAAAAAGTTTAAAGAAAGCTTATGTGATCTATGGGATATCTTCTAAAGAACCAGTTTGCAAATTATTGGAGTTTCCAGAAGAAGAACAGTGGTAGATGTAGGCAGAAAGTTTATTTAGAGAAATAATGGCTTAATATTTCCCAAACATGTGGGAAAATTTGGAAATCCCTTTAATAAATGGTGTTCAGAACAGTGGATAATCATATGCAGAAGAATAAATTTGGACCCCTTTCTTACACCACTCACAAAATTAACTCAAAATGTATTAAAGTCTTAAACATTAGGCTTGAAACTATAAAACTCTTAGAAGTAAACATAGGGAAAAAACACCTTAACATTGGTCTTGGGAATGATTTTTTTGGTTATGACATCAAAAGCACAAGAACAAAACAACCAAAGCAAAATTTCATAAGTGGGACTGTGTCAAACTAAAACACTTCTGCACAACAACAAAAAAATCAACAAAATGAAAAAGCAACCTACAGAATGGGAGAAGATATCTGCAAATCATATACCTGATAAGGGATTTATATCCAAAGTATATAAAGAACTCACATAACTCAATAGCAAAAACACAATCAACCCAATTAATACTAGGCAGAGGAACTAAATAGACATTTTTTTCCCAAAGAAGACATAGAAAAGGCCAACAAGTACATGAAAAGATGCTCATCGTTTAATCATCAGAGAAATGCAAATGGAAACCACAATGAGATGTCACCTCACACCTGTCAGAATGCTTATTATCAAAAAGACAAGAGACAGCAAGTGTTGGTGAGAATGTGGCGAAAGGAACATTTGTGTACTGTTGGTGGGAATGTAAGCTGGTACAACCATTATGGAAAAAGCATGGAGGTTCCCCTGAATATTAAAAAATAGAAGTAACATACGATCCAGCAATCCCACTTCTGGTTAAATATCCAGAAGAAATGAAATCACTACCTTGAAGAGATATTTGCTATTCCATGTTTATTGCAGCATCAGACACAATAGTCAAGATATGGAAAACAACCTCAGTGTCCACCAATGGTTAAATGGATAAAGAAGATGTGGCATACACACACACATACACACACAGTGGAATATTATTCACCCATGAAAAATAAGGGACTCCTCAATTTGTAATGGCAGGGATGGATCTCAAGGACGTTATGCTACATGAAATAAGTCAGACAGAGAAAGACAAATACTGTATGATATCACTTATACATAGGCTCTTAAAAAGCAAAACACATAGAAACAGAGAGTAGACTGGTTGTTGTTGCCAGGGGCTGAGGGAAATGGGACCATGTTGGTCAAAGCATACAAACTTTCACTTACGAGATGAATAAGTTCTTGAGATCTAATGGATAGTGTGATGAATATAGTTAACAATACTGTATTATATACTTGCAAGTTGCTAAGACAGTCAATCTTAAATGTTCTCACCACAAAAAAGAAATGATAATTATGTGATGTCATGTAATCATTTTGCAATATATAAATGTATAAAATTTTACACCTTAAACTTAAACAATATTATATGTTATTTATATCTTAATAAGCTGGAAAAAAGAAAAAAAAATGTGACCTTGGGGAATAATGGGAATAGCATTGAGACAGGAAGTGCAAGAGTCTACAGAAGAAATGTAGTATGGCTAACCAGACAGTTATCCCAAAACCAAGAATAAATAGAGCCATAAAAATCAATGAAAGCAAAAATGTCCAAAAGGAGGAAGATGTTAATATCATCACAGCATCACTAGCTTAGGTTAAAGGTGGATTTTGTTATTTAAGTTACTGTTCAGCTTCAAATATCAGAAAACCTGCTTTACACTGACTTAAACCAGCAGAGCATTATTTTTCTCAATATACAGTAAGTGTAGAGGAGGACAGCTGCTAGGGATGGTCATAAACTCCTCTGAGCCAGGTCTGTAGAATTCTCTTGCATTTTTTCTTATGTTACAAGATGGTGGCAACAGCTTTGGCCACTGCATCTGGGTTTAAGGCAGGAAGATAGGGTAGGGTGAAGCCAAGCAGAGTCAGCCTCATCTGACTTACTTAAAATCTCGTTAGTAGACTTTTGGGCAGAATCTGTCCCAATGTCATTATTTCAGGAAGGCTGGTAAAAATGAGTATTTCGTTTTTATGTCATCTCCAATAGAGGTATTCATCTACCACAGCATTGAACACATTTTTGGTTTCCTCTTCTCTGTCTTTGCTTTCTCTAGGCATTGTTACTTAGTGGTAAATATCATAGGTTAAGAAATAAGACAGACAAGCTCCACTCCTGACTTCCTATGGGACATGAGACCACAACTTCTCTGTGGCCCCAGTTTCCGCCCCTGTAAAATGGGGATTACTTGTTATAAGATTAAATTATTAAATTAAATAATTTATAACATACTTTAGTGAAGTAATAATATATAATATTAATATATGTGTTATCAATAGTAATAGTATCCTATTTGTATATATCAAATGTATTTATAGCATTCTCTGACTACATCTTAGCTTTGCCATTTTGGAAACTTCTTGAAGGAAGGAACCATATCTTAGATACCTTCACACATCTAAGATTTTCTATAAGCTTGCTTTATGCATTATAGGAGCTCACTAAATATTTCCTAAACCTCTTGTTGAATCTAATTAATTCCTTATGGTAACTAACAGCACAATGATGCAAACTGTTAAGTAGAAATACATGAAACATTAAATCTGATGCCTTTCCCAATATAAATGGACATTTCAGCAGGCTCTCTTTGAGGTTTATTTCTAATATCGTGTTGTCAGTTTGTTCAGGGTGGCAGAATCATGTTCATTCCAACAATGGGGCTTTGCATTAAAAGAAAAACAAATCTTCATAAAAGTAATTTTTTTCAAATTCCCTCCTCATTCCCCTCAGTCATATCCAGATCATATTGGCATAGGGCTGCTTCACCAGATGGACTGTGCATGGAACCCCAAGGCCTGCAAATTCAGACTGGGAGATCTGCAAAGAAAGCAAATGTCAGCGATGAACATCCTCCTAGGAATACAATTTGCCTCAAATACCAATCTCTCTTTATCTATTAACTTCTTAAAGAGCAGACCTTTCTAGGCAGTGTGTAAAAGTGAGAGTGTGCACTCAGCAGGCAAATAACAGAGTGGATGGTCACAAGGGTAAATAAATCAAGCTGAGAGAAGGAGTCTAACGTAAACCAACAATGTAGGCAAATAGCTCACAATCAGTCCATGATTTGTCGGTACAAAACATAACCAAATGCCTCAGCTCATCCCCTGGATTAGTGTTATTATTTTACATGGTTAAAAAAAAGGATTAGGTAGGGAGTTTGGGATTGACATGTACACACTGCTATATTTAAAATGGATAACCAACAAAGACCTACTGTATAGCACAGGGAACTCTGCTCAACATTATGTAACAACCTAAATGGGAAAAGAATTTGAAAAAGAATAGATACATGTATATGCATAACTGAATCACTTTGTTGTACACCTGAAGCTAATGTAACATTGTTAATCAACTATACTCCAATACAAAATAAAAAGTTAAAAAAAATGAATTACATTTGGTGAAATAAGGATGAGTCCCACTTAGGGGACAGAGTGTAATTAAAGATTACACCAGCTATTTTGCTTTCAGGGAAAAAAAGCAAATAATAAAACCAATATTAAGGCAAAAAATAACAGCAGGTTTTTAAATTAAAAGTTTCAGGAATGAATAAGTCAAATAGTGATTGAAAACCCACCATTGTATGTGCTTAGGATATTACCCATCAATTTGGCAAAGAGTGGCAACGTAAAAATTATATTCAAAACAGAAAATGATCCTATTGTCAAATTAGATCAAGCCAAGAGAATGAATAGGTTGATCACAAAAGAAAGAATATATGTATATACCCTCTTAAACCCTGGACCGATTTCTCACATCACTCTATAACAAAAAAAGCAGAGTGTCTTTTTAGGAACAATTAGTTTGAAGCAAGAGTACCATTTTTTTTTCATATAGGAAGCAAAGCTTCCCTTGTTTGAAACACACACATATACATTTATGGGATGGCCAAAAAGTTCGTTTGGGTTTTTCCATAAGATGTTATGGAAAGACCCAAACGAACTTTTTGGCCAACCCAATACATACAATTGAATCATTCCACATGCTTTTTTGGAGGGAAGTGATAAAAGAAATGAATGGTAAAAAACTTAAAACACTAGATTTTCTTCCTTAGAGATATCAAAGGAAGTAATTCCTTTTTATATCTCAATAATCAAGAGTAAATTTTAATCATAGTAAGTTCATTAGATATAGACTATCTTAAATTTTTTAAAATAACATTTCACTAATATTTAAATAGTGATATATTTACTGTGGTTATTTTATTAGCTACTATGGGAAGAAGCAGCTTATTTTGTTATATAGTTTGTTGACTCACAAAATATATACAAAGTATCATCTAGAAATTTAATGTCACCATACTAAATCTTTTCTTTTAGCCTAGAGAATGCATATAAAATATTTCAGCTACATAAGGTTTTAATTTTCTCCATTTATAATCATAATACATTTATGAAATTTTTACTGGTCAGTGATACATGTTAATAAGGGATAATGGTGAGCTTAGTTGTTTAAGTATTTATTAAATGTGTTATCCAGCCCTACAATAGAACTTTTTTTTTCCATGTAAAAAACTAACTTAAGTTTATACACTATTTTCTGCAGTATTCCCAAACTGAAAATCACATATTTTTTTTCTAATGATTTATAAAAATTAAATGTTTGGAAATAATTTTATGTTACATTTTTGTTATAGAATGATATTTTTTATAATTATATACAAAGTCCTCTTTTAAACCTAAGCTATTTTTAATTAACTCATATGTCAGGTTTTTTAAATTATTCAACAAACACTACTTGAGGCAATATTAAGTGAAAGACACTGTGATATTCACCGGGGGTAGAAAAGTAAACAATACTCTTTTCCAGCTAATAGGCTTAAAATCCAGAGCTTGCTATTTAGACACATGCATAAATCAATGTCCATAAAATATGTCATAAGTGGGACAAGAGAAGTCAGGGAGGACACATCATTGTGGGGGGAGGTCTAGGGAAATCCCTGGAGGAGATGGCCTCCATACTCCTAAAGGGAGGAGAAACATTTAGCTTGACAAAACGGAGGAAGGAGACATTCTAGGGAGAAACACATAGGAACCCAGGCAAGGTACTACCACATAGCAGAAGGTAATACAAAGAGTCTGAGGCTGAACAGACATAGGGCCCAGATAACAGAGGTCTGTATGTCATGCTCAGGAGACTGGTTTATCTTGTAGGTGATGAAGCATCAGCAAAAGACTTTGAGCAGACAAATGATGGGGTCATCTTTATGCTTTAGAGCAGGGCTGGGCAAACGTTGTCTGCAAAGGGCCAGATAGTAAATATTTCAGACTTCATGGAGCCTATGGTCCCTATTGCAACTACTCAAGTCTACTGTTAAAGTGCAAAAACACCCAGAGACAATAAGTTAAAGAAGTGTGGCCGTGTTCCAATAAAACTTTATTTATGGATACTGAAATTTGAACTTCATATAATTTTCATGTGTCACAAAATATTACTTTTCTTTGTTTTTTTCAAAGCCATTTAAACCATAAAATTCATTTTTTGTTTGCGGTTTGTACAAAAGTAGACAGCAGGTCAGATTTGGCTCACAAGCTGTAGTTTGCTCATCCTTGTTTAGATGTATGACTATGGCCAAATCTATGGCGCATGGGCTGGAATGAGACAAGACTGGAGTCATAGGGACCTATTAAGAGGCTATTTCATTCACTCAGTATAAGAATTATGTGAGCCTGTACAAGGATATTGGAGTATAAGAATTATGTGAGCCTGAACAAGGATATTGGTAGTAGAGATTGAAAGGAAGGGGAAAAAATCCGGAATATTTGGGCAATAAATCAGCAGAATTAGGTAATTAAGAGATTAACCTAAGGGAGAAATCACAAAATACGTACAGGTTTCTGGAGTGAATAACTAGGTGGATGGCGGTATCACCAAATATGATAGAGAAGTTAAGGGAACAGGGTGCAGTTTAGGGCAAACAGTGATAGATTCAGAGAATTCTGAGAAATTTAAATGCCATAGTGACCAAGGGCTTATTCCACTGGACTAACTAAAGCTATGTTTCATTACTTTAGAAAGACTTTTGCCTGTTCTTTCTGCTTTTATATTTATGAACATACTTCACTGCCCTGGACACCTTGCATTATTTGAAATTTTCTTATTTCAGAGAAGCTAGTTTTTAAAATGGTTCATTTTCCTATTGAAGCGTATACTCAGTTTATTGAACCTCCTGTTTTTTTTTTTTTGTTTTGTTTTGTTTTCTGTTATTTATTTTATATTACCTTAAGCTTGCACCCTGCTTCTTTAAGTAACAAGGAGACCCTACCAATCTTTCCCTTTCTGCTCCATTGATCAGTATGAGTTCCTCTAGTTGCTAGACACAAATCACTGGATTTTCAGTAGAATCACTGAGGCTGCCTTAGTAGAAACTTTAAGCAAGTTCTTGGCCCATAGAGAAGGTTAGTGTTAGAAAACATACTTGTCCTGTCATGAAACAAAATTACACCTGTGATGGAATAGTTTGGTAATTGGAAAATAAATTTATAAAAAAAAACTTGCACAAACCTCTTAGATAGCTTCATCTAGCAGAGGGCAGACAGCAGAAGCAAGAAGAACTACAATCCTGCAGCCTGTGGAACAAAAACCACATTCACAGAAAGATAGACAAGATGAAAAGGCAGAGGACTATGTACCAGATGAAGGAACAAGATAAAACCCCAGAAAGCCACCTAAATGAAGTGGAGATAGGCAACATTCCAGAAAAATAATTCAGAATAATGATAGTGAAGATGATCCAGGACCTCATAAAAAGAATAGAGGCAAAGATCAAGAAGATGCAAGAAATGTTTAACAAAGATTAGAAGAATTAAAGGACAAACAGACATGAACAATATAATAACTGAAATGAAAAATCACTAGAAGGAATCAATAGCAGAATAACTGAGACAGAAGAATGGATGAGTAACCTGGAAGACAGAATGGTGGATTTCACTGCTGTGGAACAGAATAAAGAAAAAATAATGAAAAGAAATGAAGACAGCCTAAGAGACCTCTAGGACAACATTAAATGCAACAACATTTGCATTATAGGGGTCTCAGAAGGAGAAGAGAGAGAGGAAGGACCCAAGAAAATATTTGAAGAGATTAGAGTCAAAAACTTTCTAACATGGGAAAAGAAATAGCCACCCAAGTCCAGGAAGCACAGAGAGTCCCATACAGGATAAACACAACGAGAAACACACCGAGACACACAGTAATCAAATTGGCAAAAGTTAAAGACAAGAAAAATTATTGAAAGCAACAAGGGAAAAACAACAAATAACATAAAAGGGAACTCCCATAAGGTTAACAGCTGATTTCTCAGCAGAAATTCTACAAGCCAGAAGGGAGTGGCATGATATACTTAAAGTGATGAAAGGGAAGAACCTACAACCAAGATTAGTCTAACCAGCAAGGATCTCATTCAGATTCAATGGAGAAATCAAAAGCTTTACAGACAAGCAAAAGCTAAGAGAATTCAGCACCACCAAGCCAGCTCTACAACAAATGCTAAAGGAACTTCTCTAAGTGGGAAACACAAGAGAAGAAAAGGACCTACAAAAACAAACCCAAAACAATTAAGAAAATGGTCATAGGAACATACATATCAATAATTACATTAAACGTGAAGGGATTAAATGCTCCAACTAAAAGACACAGGCTCGCTGAATGGATACAAAAACAAGACCCATATATATGCTGTCTACAAGAGACCCACTTCAGACCAAGGGACACATACAGACTTAAAGTGAGGGGATGAAAAAAGATATTCCATGCAAATGGAAATCAAAAGAAGGCTGGAGTAGCAATAATCATATAAGATAAAATAGACTTTAAAATAAAGAATGTTACAAGAGACAAGGAAGGACACTACATAATGATCAAGGGATCAATCCAAGAAGAAGATATAACAGTTATAAATATATATGCACCCAACATAGGAGCACCTCAATACATAAGGCAACTGCTAACAGCTATAAAAGAGGAAATTGACAGTAACACAATAATAGTGGGGGACTTTAACACCTCACTGACACCAATGGACAGATCATCCAAACAGAAAACTAATAAGGAAACACAAGCTTTAAATGACACAATAGATCAGATAGATTGAATTGATATTTATAGGGCATTCCATCCACAAAGAGCAGATTACAGTTTCTTCTCAAGTGCACATGGAACATTCTCCAGGATAGATCACATCTTGGGTCACAAATCAAGCCTCAGTAAATTTAAAGAAAACTGAAATCACATCAACCATCTTTTCTGAACACAACGCTATGAGAGTAGAAATCAATTATAGCGAAAAAAACGTAAAAAACACAAACACATGGAGGCTAAACAATATGTTACTAAAAAACCAAGAGATCACTGAAGAAATCAAAGTGGAAATCAAAAAATACCTAGAGACAAATGTCAATGAAAACACGATGATCCAAAACCTATGGGATGCAGTAAAAGCAGTTCTAAGAGAGAAGTTTATAGCAATACAAGCCTACCTCAAGAAACAAGAAAAATCTCAAATAAATAATCTAACCTTACAAATAAAGGAACTAGAGAAAGAAGAACAAACAAAACCCAAAGTTAGCAAAAGGAAAGAAATCATGAAGATCAGAGCAGAAATAAATGAAATAGAAACAAAGACACTATAAAACTCTTAGAGGAAAACATGGGAAGAACACTCTTTCACAAAAATCACAGCAAGATATTTTTTGATCCACCGCCTAGAGTAATGGAAATAAAAATAAAAATAAACAAATGTGACCTAATGAAACTTCAAAGCTTTTGCACAGCAAAGGAAACCATAAACAAGACGAAAAGACAAGCCTCAGAATGGGAGAAAGTATTTGCAAATGAGTCAATGGACAAAGGATTAATGTCCAAAATATATAAACAGATCATGCAGCTCAACATTAAAAAAACAAACAACCCAATCAAAAAATGGGCAGAAGACCTAAATAGACATTTCTCCAAAGAAGACATAAAGATGGCCAAGAAGCACATGAAAAGCTGCTCAACATCACTAATTATTAGAGAAATGTAAATCAAAACTACAATGAGGTATCACCTCACACCAGTTAGAATGGGCATCATCCGAAAATCTACAAACAACAAATGCTGGAGAGGGTGTGGAGAAAAGGGAATCCTCCTTGCACTGTTGGTGGGAATGTAAATTGATGCAACCACTATGGAGAAAAGTATAGAGGTTCCTTAAAAAACTAAAAATAGAATTACCATGTGACCCAGCAATCCCACTACTGGACATATACCCGAGAAAACCATAATTCAAAAAGACATATGCACCCCAATGTTCATTGCAGCACTATTTACAATAGCCAGGCCATGGAAGCAACCTAAATGCCCATCGACAGATGAGTGGATAAAGAAGAAGTGGTACATATATACAATGAAATATTACTCAGCCATAAAAAGGAATCAAACTGGGTCATTTGTAGAGACGTGGATGGACCTAGTTACTGTCATACAGAGTGAAGTAAGTCAGAAAGAGAAAAACAAATATCGTATATTAATGAATGTATGTGGAACCTAGAAAAATGGTACAGATGAACTCGTTTTCAGAGCAGAAATTGAGACACAGATGTGACTAAGGGGGGAAAGCGGCGGTGGGTGGGGTGGTGGTGTGATGAATTGAGTGATTGG
This sequence comes from Balaenoptera ricei, assembly GCF_028023285.1. NCBI lineage: Eukaryota > Metazoa > Chordata > Mammalia > Artiodactyla > Balaenopteridae > Balaenoptera > Balaenoptera ricei. The sequence continues at coordinate 55,023,495 of NC_082655.1, forward strand.
GATTGACATGTATACACTGATGTGTATAAAATTGATGACTAAATAGATAAATAAATTAATAAATAAATAAAGATAAATAAATAAATAATAGATAAATAAATAAATAAAGTGATCACTTTCATTAAAATAAGGTGCAAGTCTTCTTTACTGACTTGCCTGGAGATCAATGCATGAAAAGTATAAAAAATATAAAATAAAATAACTGTAAGTGATTTCTATGGTCAGTTATACACTATCATCTGAACATTGATAACTAAAAACTTACAAAATGTTCTTATCTGGACACAGTGTTTTAATTGGAAATAAAGAAAAATACATGTATGGTAACCAACTATTTTTTTAAACTCCCAATTGGGATTTCTGTTGCTGGAGAACAAAAGTAACTTGAACATTGCAAAAGGTCTCACACATTGATGTGTGTCTACACTGTATCAGCTACTGAACCCTCCCAACTTCCCAGGAGAGCCCTGCTGAGCACTCTGGTCCCCGCTGAAGAGTTGGAGGAAGGAAGCTAGGGCAACAGCAAATCAAAGAATACCAATGAAAGAAAAAAAATGCTTGCAAACCCAGGGATTCCTTTCTTCTCTATACCCTCAACTGGGTAATTAACAATTATTCAGGGGAGTTGGGACCAGGAAGAATTTGTCTGTAGGTATCAAAAAGCAGCTTGGACAGAAACTGGAGACTTGAAAAAAGTGAACTCACTTTTGTTTCTGTATTTGGGTTGGGTTGGCTTCATCATAACTTGTTCCCACCAGACTGTCTGCTACAGGAAGAATGACAATCAAGCAGTTAAGGCCAATGAATTTAACATTACAATCAGCCCACAGGGTCTACATCTTCAGATTAAACTAATATAGAAAATATCCAGATAGAAAATATTTGAAAAAAAAATTCAGAGAGTTACAAAAAGTGAAACTTGAATTTGCTGCATGCTGGGAACTATTTCATAGTATTTACTGTATTAAGTATTATAAGTAATCTATAGATTATTTAAAGTATTCTGGAGGATGTGCATAGGTTGTATGCAAATACTATGCCATTTTATATAAGGAACTTGAGTATCCATGGATTTTGGTATCTGTGGGGATCCTGGAACTAATCCCGTGCGGAAACCTAAGAATGACATTACATAAATTGCCAAGAGGCATAGCTTAACAAAAATATATGAGGAAAGAAGGTGTTCTTTGCTGAGTAAGATTGTTTCTTCTAACCCTGGAAAACTGATGGTGCTGGCCCAAATTCTCACGTTCCCTCTAAGGAACATGTATGTCACTTGAAATGTGGTAACCAGATGGAAAGAATGGGAGGTTTGGGAAGCAGGTGTCTGAGTTTCTCTAACCCTGTTCCATGGAAGGGTTAACCTCACTGAAGATCATGCCTGCTCAGTTTTCATGATATATATATTTTTTTCTATTTTGGAGGTGCATGTCTTAAACATCAGGCTTATAATACAAATCCTTCTTGCTCTGATTTCTTGGACACCAAAAACACTTTTCTGATTTTAATTTCACTCCCTGTGATTTTCTACAGAGGGAAAAATGCTGTTGCCAGAAGATGGGATTTTCTATGGCCCTTGGCAGTTATGTTTCATATTTTATTGCCACCATTATTAGAGCGGCTCCTTTCTAGGAATCACAACTACAAATACTTTGTCTAACATTCAAATCTATGAAAGTACATGTTATCCAAACTTTAAAGGGCTAAGGAAAATTAAGAAACTTACCCAAATACTCATAACTTCAAGCACTGCTGCCAGGATTCAAATCTAGTAGTATTAGACTCCAAACCTGCATTCTAGCTACTCCATCAAATGGTCTCCTTCTAAATCAGTTTTCCAGTAAGTATTCTAGTACTTTGTGAACTGCTTAGATTGAGTCACCTTGTGTCCAGTTAATTCTGGGCATCAGATCATATCCCAACAATGCCTTTCTCTTAATGAGTCAAGAGGCATTTTCAACAGTTCATAAATATGACTCAGTAATTTATTAACTTATTACCATAATTTGGTGCATAAAAGTTATCACTGGGGAATTATTATTTTTACTGGAGTTTTTTTTTTCTTTTTTAGTATTACCAGTGTGCATTTTGTCCTAGCAGCTATTCAACAGTACTTCCTACTTACTGCTCTACACATTATCTAGCTTACATATTTAAATATATGCATTATTCATTTAACTTGTGTGGGGAGAAGTTATTATAAACAATGTTACCTCTAATGTCCATTTTATATCTGACTCTAACTTGTCAATGATGTAAAATGTTACTAGAGATAATTTCTTGCTTGCTCTCTCTCTCTCTCTTTAAAAGCAACCATGCTCTAAAAATTCAAGGTTAATAAAAGTGTGACTGGACTATCAATTTTCTAAATGGAGATGGTTCATTCAAGCTGAAACCCCAACTTGATAGACTTCTCTGTTTTAAACATTCCACTAATGAACTGAATCAGTTTTATTTGAAAATTTGGATTCAGGATCAGGATCAATAGATTGGAATCATTTAGGTTAAAAAAAAAACAAACCACACCTCAGGGCTGTCAACAGGAAAATGTCTCCTCTCCTATGTTAGCCAAAAGTATATTGGTTTTAACTGAAGTAATGATTGCGGAGATAGGAGAAATAATGATTTGTGCTATAATAATAAAATGTATTCTCTATTAAAAGAGACAGGTTGATTGTTGTGTGCACATTTTTTTAAGTTAAAGTATAATGCGCCGATTATTTGTTACCCCAATGCTATTGATAACAATATAAGTATTCTGAATATTGATTTTGTTTGTAACAAATTACATTCATTTTTACATATATATGTAGAATATAATATAATTTGATAATAAACCCTTAAAATGTTTCCACTTAGGACCAAAAAAGGAGGAACTTTTTTGTCTTATGGTGAATAATTTAATAATTCAGAAGATTTTTTAGTATATCACTAAATGCTAGGCAACATTTTTATATTGCTCAAAGTATCCTATTTTGTCTAATTCATTGTAGATTGTACTATGACTCCATCTCTAACAAAAAAGTTAAGTTATTAAATAAGAATAAATATTTCAGAGATGTTAATGTTTTTTAGGTATTGGGGTTGATTGATAGATGATACTGAAATTGGGCTGGGAAATTAGAAGCCAGATATAGGAACTGAATGAAGATTAGGGTGGAGATATGAATGTAAATGAAGCTAAGTAGAAAATGTTGAGATCTGTAAGAAAATATGGTGGAAACTGATGTAGAAAGGTACAAGACCATTAAAATGGGCACAAATGCTACCATGAATGAGACAGTGAGGAAAAGAATAGTGGGTCATGAGGTATAGTCACATGGAAGATAAATTTACACAAGCAGATGGGGAGGTTCTAAGAAAGACTGGTGCATCTATGGGTGTGTTCAATCTAGGAAAAGGTAGAGAGACTAGACCTGAACTTAGGCAGCTATGAAGAAAGATGTTCACTTTGCCAAGGAAAAGCTATATCTCAAACCAAAGAAATATATGCAATATTCCCTTAGGCCTAAGATGAAAAATGTGTAAGCTATTCTGGCCTCTGCTTTAAATGAACCAGCTTGGAGACAAAAAAATACAATCCATGATATTACAAACGGTCTGTATGTACAGAAATTTACACTGGATACATAAAACCAAAAATGCCTGTGTACTTAGAGCTTACCTTCTAACATGTCCATCACTTCTGCTCTGTTTGAAGGCACATGGCTACATATTATTTAATATACTAAGTGTCCACATTCTGTTTCATATAGTCCCCTATTTAAGGGTAGATGCTAAAAAGTGTGTGCATATACTGGATAAAAGCCAGTTGATAAGCTGCTAGGGAGCTTTTCCAAAGCTCGGCCCAAGTTCAGATCCTGGAGTCTAGTGTCAGCCAGATTTTCTTTTTCAGGACACTCAACTGGAGTTTGGAGATACATGGAGAAAGTTTATCAATTGATAGAAAAGAAGCCAAGAGTCTTTAAGTTAGAGCATAGACAATGTGAAACAGCTGAAAGCTTGAGTTGCAGAAGCTATGAGTAATCAGAAGTTATGAGTGAGCAGAATTCATGAGGTAGAGAAGATCAGATATACAGGGGAGAGTTTGAATCAGGTTGTAGGTAAAGTAAGAACTACAGAAGCAGAAAAAAAAAGAATTTGAACCCCTATCTCATACCGTATACAAAAATTAACTCAAATGGAGCAAAAGCCTAAATGTAAGAGCTAAAATTACAAAACTCTTAGAAGAAAACATAGATGTAAATCTTCATGATCTTGGATTAGTCAATGTTTTCTGAGATATGACACGTAAAGTACAAGCAACCAAAGAAAAAATATATAAATTGGACTTCATCAAAATCAAAAAAAAACTTTGTACTTTGAAGGACACAGTCAAGAAAGTGAAAACAAAACCCCACAGAATAGGGGGAAATTCTTGCAAATCATGTATCTGATAAACCTAAGCATTTCTCCAAAGAAGATATGAAAATGGCCACTAAGTGCATTAAAAGATGTTCAAATCATTAGCTAGCTATCAGGAAAATGCAAATTAAAATAAAAATGAGATACCACTTCACATCCACTAGGATGGCTATAATCACAGGCAGACACTAGTGTTGGCAGGGGAGTGGAGAAATTGAAACACTTATACAATGCTGGTGGGAATGTAAAACGGTGACACTTTGGAAAACAGTCTCGCATTTCCTCCAAAGGTTAAACATAAAGCTACCATATGACTCAGCAATTCCATTCCTAAGTGTGCACCTAAGAGAAAAGAAAATCTATGTACACACAAAAACATGTACACAAATGCTCATAGCAACATTATTCATAATAGTCAAAGAGTAGAAAAATCCAAATTTATATCAACTGATAAATGGATAAATAAAATGTGGTATATCCACATGCTACATCATGGATGAACCTTGAAAATATGTTAAGGGAAAGAATCCAGTCACAAAAGACCACATTTTTGTACGATTTCATTTATATGAAATGTCCAGAATAGGTAGATACATAGAGACTGAAAGTAGTTTAGTCATTGGCTAGAACTGGGGGTGGATGGAAAATGGGGAGGGGATGCTGTCAAAGGGCATGGGGTCTCTTTTTTGGGTGATGATAATGTTCTAAAATTGAATATGGTAATAGTTGTACAATCCTGTGAATATACTAAAAATCATTGAATTGTATATTTTAAAGTGGTACACTATATGTGAATTATATCTCCAAAAGCTGTTCTCAAAAAAAATGGATTCTATCAGTTTATTAATAACTTTTCAGGGTCCATAGATTATAGTGATATATCTTTTCCTATTCCCTTGAATTTTGGCTGTGTATCACAGATACCTATCTGCCCCATTTCCACATTTTCCATTACAAGAATCACCCTTGTTAGTACATAACATAATACAAGTTTGTCTCTATTATATGAATTCAGAAGATGCTACCAGAAGATTTTACATGAAGATGTTTGCAATTCCACGATCTACACTGTCTTAAGTGTGTGCTATGAAGCTATGGAATTATGCAGAAAGATCTTTAATAAGAATTAAAGGGAAAATCCCCAAATCTAATGAGTAGAAACCATTCTTTCCTTGGGTGTTTAGCAGTGGATTTCCTGTAGAAAACTCCCATCTGTTTATCTGGGGGATGACTTGGTTCAAGTGGAGATTTTCTTATTCTTAGGCAATTTTAAAATTTTACCTGTGAAGAAAAATCAATGTTTCAATATGTATTATAGGCATCTTCCTGGACTTCTTTCTTCACAAATTAAACTTTGAAAATTCATGAAAGAGATTAAGAGACTAGCCTAGGTTTCAACATTCATACTGTCAACAGCCTCTTGTACTGTAAAATCAAGTGTCTAGATCACATGTTCAATGATCTTCCTATTAAAACCTATTAATTCATTTAAAACAGTTTTTTGTGTTTATAATGTGCGCTATGCCCAATTGTTTTCCTGGTATAGAACTGATATACTAATGCACAGAGACATAAGATCCCAAAACACCCAATAGTGCTTGTTAGCATAGGTAAAGCTGAGAATTTCAAACAGTGTCTGTCTTTGTTTTTCTAGTGCTGGAATTACAAACCCTGACTCAACTGTGCCTGTCAGATGCTGAATTGAATACATATATTTTGAATGAATAGTGTGTGTTTGATATAATGAACACATATGTGTTTGATATGAATAGGTATGTTGAAGTCCTAACCCCCAGTACTTGTGAATGTGACCATTTTTGGAAAGAGGGTCTTTGCAGATGTAATCAGTTTAAAATGAGGTCATTAGGGTGAGCCCTAATCCAAAAAAACCTGATGAAATTATAAGAAGAAGAGGCAGAGACACACAAGAGAATGCCAATGATAAAGAGACAGTGGCTGGAGGATGCATCTACATGCCCAGGAATGCCAAGGATTGCTGGTAGTCACCAGAAGCTCAGAAGGAACCAACCCTGTTTGTACCTTAATTTCAGACTTCTAACCACCAAAACTGTGAGAAAATAAATTTCTTTTGTTTGAAGCCACCCAGTTTGGTACTTTGTTACTGCAGCCCTAGGAAACTAATACAGTGCCCAAAGGTGACACGTCTGACATATAAAGTAAATCCACTGTGACCTCCACTTTCTTTCAAGAGACGCTATTCACCTCAGGAACACTGAGATTTATAGGATCACAGTTTTTTAAACTATGGTACTAAATATATCACAGGAAAAAGTCTTTTTATTGTATAACTGCAACTTATGTCAACATTTTGAAAGTAACAAAGTAACAAAATAACAAATGTTTGTTCAGTGTATGTTTTCTCTGTCCTTAGTATAAAAATCATCTAAAATGAAGAGGTAAATTTTATTTATGTGTCATGTTAAAGGATAAGTATTTTTAGAAGGTGATATATTCTACAACCTCATAGTGGTAACAATCAGCTAATTCTGAGAAGAGCAAAAATATTTCTTTCCCTTGAGAATAATACAGGGAATGTTAACACAGGAGCTGGTTCATTGGAAATAACATTTTGTAGATCATACTTTTTAAAGTATTCTGTTCAGTTCATTCTCATTTGGGCTGGATGCAAGCGAGCATGAGATAACTTGTATTCTGTTCATGCCATGTATTTGAAATAATATGCTCTATGTATGGGACTCAAGGAGGGCACCCTCATGATGACATAACCAAGAGATGTTGGTTGTTGGCTTAATGAGGTAATTCACAGTTTAACAAAGGAGATAAAGACAAAGATAACACACTACAATACAAAGTGATGACTGTTATAGTAAGAGTGTTTACAATGCATTGCTAGCTTATAGAGGACATTTCAACTAAACATGTTTAGGGGATTTCAGGAGAACCTCATAGAGGAAGGAACATTCTGTAAGGTTCTTGAAGGAGGAAGTGTATTCCCCACATCATAGAAGTAGAGAGGTGGGCTAGCTTATTTCTCATATAACACTCAACTGATGAGATAAAAGATACTCTCAGAATTCTGAGTGTAGCCAAGAAGAAAAGCCCTGATGCTGTTCAAATGAACCCCATACATTTCAACTTGGAAGACCACTGAAGACCCTTTGGAAAAGCCAAACCAGTATTTCTATGGGAAAAAATATATAAGATTTACAGAAATATTTTGAGACACTAAGCTATTCCTTCAAGATATATTAGAATGACTTTTGAATTATTTTTACTCTTTTTAAAATTGAAAAACAGTTGATTTACAGTGTTGTGTTAGTTCCAGGTGTGTAGTAAATTGATTCGTTTATACATATGCATATATAAAAATATATATATTCTTTTTTTACACTCTCTTCTATTATAGGTTATTATAAGATATTGAGTATAGTTCTCTGTGCTATACAGTAGGTCCTTGTTGGTTGTCTGTTTTATATATAATAGTGTGTACATTTTAATCCCCAAATCCTAATTTATCCCTCTTCCCCCTCCTCCCCTTTGATAACCATACATTTGTTTTCTATGTCTGTGAAATTTTTAGACCAAAAGAGAAAAATTAAGTGTTCAACTTCACATTGTTTCAGCATATATTTCCTCAGTGACACGGATGGTAGCGTTTTCTGTGTCTTAATGTTATATCAATGACTAAGACATGGTCCTTTAGCTATTTACAATCCAGGGAAACAAGAGGGCTATATCAGATATACCAACAATGATCTAATACAAGTCCTAATTCTGTAAGTACATTCGTGGGCAAGGGAAAACCTATCTGGACTTCTGCATAGGACAGTGGCCATGAGGTCTTTAATTAATTATTTATATGTATGTGTATGATTGCCTCCTCTAAAAACTAAAACATCTACAGTTACAACTTCAAAGAAAATGAGTAATTTTTTAGTGAAAGTAGGTAATTATTGAGCCATATGCCTCCCATATACATTATAAATTACCTATCTGCTAATTCTCATTAAAGATATTAGAGACACCGCTTACTGCTATTTTTCATGCTGAAAAAGCTTCTAAACTACTTTAAGTATCTAATGTAGTATCAGATAATATCTAGAATTTAAGAGACAATTGAGTTTACTGTGTAACAACATTTGGTCAATTGGCCTTTACAAATATAGGGCTCATTTCTGCATGTCAAGAGCCGTTCTCAGTGAAAACAGGCTCCGAATCCAGAACTCTAATTCTGTAGAATGCTTATGATTTCTGTCATACCCTATCCCTTGTTCTTTTTGATCAACATCTAGGTAGCACTCAGTTTGTGGAATCTATGGGATGCTCATCCTCCTCCCCCCACCCTTCCTCCCTCAGTTCCTTTTCCCCTCTCTCTCTGTCTCTCTGCCTCTCTCTATGGTCCTCATCAGTGATTTTGTTATCAAAGGTGAACTAGAGCCAGGAGAGTAGCAAGACCATGTATCAAAAATCCCCACTTGCCCTGTCTGACTATTAGATATCTGTCACGATTGTGTGGAATACATTTATGATCATACATTTGTACTCTAGTCTCTAGATCCTACATACACAGTGGATAAAAAACAACAAACAAGCAAACAAACAAAAAACTTTACCCAAGAAAGATAACAAAAGTAAGGAGAACTATAGGCAACAGTAAATGAGGAACCCCAGGTAAAATTCCAATAAATTTAGAGTTGGAAATGCCTTAGAGATCATATAGTCTAATCTTATTTTTAGACTTAAAGAAATTAAGACCCAGAGAAGCTGAAATCATATAGTTGAACATGTGCAAAGGATTATGCTTAGTCCTTTGTATATATTGTCTCATGTGATATGCATGACCCTAATCTGGTAGGAATTGTCACCATTAAACAAGAGGAAACTGAGGATTAAGTTGGTGTGATTAAGGAACGTGTTGTATGTAGCACAAAGAGTTAGGGGTAGAGTTAGGATTCCATCCAGCTCTCTTTTCTGCCTGTGCTCAGAACCACCTTGTCACATTGAAAGGATAAGGGCCTCTGGAACGTCAGTGTAACCCTCAGAGACACCATCTTTTCTTCTGAAACGAATAAGATAGTCATTGCTTTATTCTTATGTTAAAGTAAAAGAATAAGATCCAAACAAGTACATTTTTAAATGTACTGTAAGTAGATGAGGTGTAAAAGCACATGTGTAATGTTGATGCTCTTAATGTAGTTTTGGAATCTACCAATGCAGTATATTCATCCAAGAAGCATGTCTCAGTGGTTCTCAGGGAGCCTGCAGGCTAAAAATGTATGTATTAGATGAGACAATTCTAACCTATTAGTGGATGATATCCTTAACCTTGTATGGAAATCAGAGAGTGATGAAGGCAGAAATGAAAAATTTAATAATGAAAATGATATTCAGTTCTTTTCATAATTATTGAAACCTTTGATGAAAATTATGATTTTTTATTCTTTGTCCTCATAAACCCAGTCTGCTCAGTTCAACTATAAGTTATGGGATATTTCCTCTGTTTCAGTTACTATTGTGGGATAATATATCATTATAATCATCTACTTGATTTTGTATGCATTAATTATCATTGTTCAATAGTATTCAAAGGCCCACATTCAATTAAGTACTTCAAAAATAGAATCTGATGTTAATGATGAGAACACATTCCATGAAATTAAAATTAGTAATTATTTATAGAATAAAGTTACACAGAATTTAAAGAAATTTAAACCATACATTCTGTGTATCCTAAATAGACAGATCTGTATAATTTACAAACCTTGCCTATCTACAGAGGAAATAAAAAGAAAGCAAAGAGAATGAGGGCCTTGGTTATTTCTGAATAGAGCGAATACTGTTATTTTGGAAAAGGAACTTGCTCTCTCTGAAACTTTTAAAGTAAAACAGGATCTTGTCCCTGTATATTTTCATGATAATATCTACTATCATCTTCCTATGTCTTTAAATAGAATTGCTGGTCTCTAAGGTATGAAAACCAACCAAGTTACAGAAATGTTTATAGAAGACCTGGCTTTTTGGAAGTTGTGTTTTATAGGTCATTTTTTTCAAGTTTCCCATCCTGGTTAGGAACACCATCCCTTCAAAATGACAGGTTAGCTGTTCACACGTGTGGCCAGTAAAATAAGAACTAAAGTACAGATTAACAAAGGTACAAAAGTAACATCTGAACAACAAAGAAGAAATAAACTATTGTGAAGATAGAATCAGAGTTGTTCTAACAATGAAAAAGTCACCAGTATCATGAGAGGCCATAGGTAGCCACTGCTATTTGCACCCTGTACAAATTATTTATCTAAAGGTAATTCATAGTCTTGAGGTCACTTCTAATACAATGTATTTATGAATTTCATGTTCCATGTTCTTTCTTTTCTCCCATCATTTTCACACAGTGCTATATCAAAGTGTGGCTCAAACTCTGCACCCTTTGTTCACAATGCAGAAGCATTTTATGAGTGGGAGACAATTCTTCATGGGTCTCTTGTGTTTTTGCATGTCTTGTGAGAGGCACCAACTAAACTTTCTTTGAACTATTTTTTCATCCAAAGATATTTGTATAACAAATAGCCTAGGAAGATATATTTTCCCCTCTAGAGCAGAGGAAAAACGTGGTTACTCTTCATTATAAAAGATTTGGGGTTCCAAGTTCAAGTTTGTCTTCTGTAATGCAACCCATTGGCTATATGCATGCACCATCTTGGCCCATATGTATTACCACCCGCTGCCCATACCTGGTGGTAAGGGGAACTGACTCACTTATGCTAATGCTCATAGTCTTCACTGTATTGTGAGTAATAAATCCTGTGTCTCTAACCCAGGCATCCTGGGCCCTCTGTTAACATTCTCTGACCCAAGAATCTTGAGTGTTCAGTCAGCATACATAAAACTGAGGTAGGGTTAACCTCTTAACATGCAAGCTGGGTAAAACCTCAGACTTCTCACAGTTCTTGAGAGCCCTCTCTCATGAAAGTGTTATATGTTTAAGAAAGTACTATTACATATTAATTTTATAATATTCCCAAATATTTATGGTGTGCTTTTATGTTCAAGGCTTCTAGACCTCCTATAGGAGGTAAGACTATAAATAAAATGCAGTTACTAATCTTATGGAATTCACTGTATAAGAAAAGAATCTAGCAAGAAACTAGATATGTACATAAACAGCTGTGATTAGCAAGATAGAATATAAACGCCAAGGAGAGAGCTGATGGGTTACATAAGTGAAAAAAAATACAATCCAGGAATCTCAAAATCAGAAGAGACCTTAGTGAGATAATCATTTCTTCCAGATTTGATTGCAGAAATGTTTTTATATAATCAGCCTTCCTGTCATAGTTATATAGTCATTGCTTGGAATTATCCAAGGACACTAGGGAGAAAGCATTCACTATCTTGCAAAGTAGTCATTTTCATATTTGATAGTTCTGGTTGCTAACATGTTAATTCTTGAATTTAAAACCGTCTAAAGATAAATTCCATAGTTTCACTTGCCTACAGTTCTAATCCTCCTTCCACAAGAGTGTCCTTCAACTGTTGTGCAATGTTCTCACTCTTAACTGGGCTCTTATTCAGTAGTTCATTTATCAACATATGTTTCCATATGCTACATTTGCACAAATGACCGTTAATGCCCAAACACACAAGTTTTCATTTCTCCTGTTAAATTTCATCTTATTGATTTCGACCTTGAATTCCAGACTGTTGAAATAATTTTGACTCTTGATTCTGTTTTATATCTGTAACAAGGTGGCAACATAATTTGATGATCACATATGCTACAGAAATTACTGAATGAGTTTAACAACTATATTCTGAACCAATGATTATACATAAACTTAATGTTTGTTACCTATGGAGGTTTAACAAGGACTGAAAAAAAAATTGATGTGCAAAACTTCTGATCATTATTGCTTGAATTTCATGTGATATTTTCCCTTGCTATTTTTAGGAGAATGATTAATTATCTGATTGCTCTCTAAAGAAATGAATTAGGAAGATTCTGTGCTCCAAAATGTACAGAATAGAGGAATTAAACCACACAGTGTTCAGTGTTATTAATGATAATATATGGCCATTGGGGCTAAAGACCTCTCATATGTCCTCTTCATTTCTCTGAGTAATTAGGTCCTCTCATTGGAACACAATCAATTCATCATGTTCGAGGTACAGGTAATATGATGACTGATGTCTCTGCCACAAGCTACATAATATAGAAATATTATATATGACTTTTTAAATAATTTTACAAAACAGAATGTCTGAGTTTATTTCATACTCATATGCTTCTTTTCCCCTTTTGGCATTCTTATTGCTCTTCTCCTAAAATGTGACACAGATGTTAATTTAAGTTGCCATTAGACCTCTTGTTCTGACAGTGCTAGATATGATCAGCTGAATATGATTAATAATTGGGCTTTAAGCTATGAATTAGGATAACAAAATACAATATTAGCTGTTTAAAACTATTTTCCTGATACATAATCTGATGTTCTAAACTATGTATTTCCACAAATATGTTCATTAATATTTCATAAGCTATTATATATAAATTATGCACCTGTATATGAAATATATGCTACTTCCAAGATTGTGACATCATTAACCTCATCTGAAGTTAGTAAATTCGTATTATTTTAATAATGAATACTTGATAATTCAACATAAAATTAATTTCAAGGAAATTAAGCATAATGCCTGTAACTGGCATATCGGACGGGCAGAATCTAATAGGATACAATTAAGAAAAAAAGCTTGGGATTTCCCTGGTGGTCCAGCAGTTAAGACTTTGTGCTTCCAATATAGGGGGCCTGGGTTTGATCCCAGGTTGAGGAACTGAGATCCCACATACCGCAACTAAGCCTGTGCACCACAACTCTTGAGCCCACGCACCACAACTAGAGAAGACTGCACACTGCGACGAAGACCCAGCATGGCCAAAATAAATAAATAAATAATAAATAAAAATAAATTTAAAAAAGAAGCTTTATTTTTCTCAAGACCATGTGTTCAATATGTTCTTTGGGGAATCCTTTTCAGATCCCTAGAATACATCTCCATGAGATGTTATAGCTTTACAGTCACTATCATTGATTAGAACAAGTCCTGTATCAGGGGATTGGGGAAAGAACAAAAACAAAACAACTCTTATTTATTAATAACTCCAGTCCTAAATAAATCTAAAATTCACATTTACAACTAGTTAAATGCTCTTCTTTTCCTTTCATTTTGGTCTGAACTGTGGTTCTGGGTCTCCCAGTGGGGAAGGGAGTGTGACTTAGTCATCAGCTCTCCTGCCACCTCTATCTCCTGTATTTTCCAGGGTCAGTGCAAGCGAGGAGGAATTTCAGGCAGACATGCAAAAGTCTTAGTTCCTTAGTAGTTCTTATCTGGCTAATACTGGCTGACCATCATGCTCTCCGCTATGGCCCATCTACAAATACTGGCTATATTGTGAGGCACATATGTGATTTCTTCAAAGACATCCTCGAGACACTGCTCTATACCATACTCCCTACGCAGAGTTCTGCATAGTTCCCTAAAGTGGGTCAGGCGGCTCTAACACTCCTCCCACCTCTGGCAGCCATTCCCAACGGCACACCTTACAGCTTCTTTCTGCCTTCTCAGGTGGCTGCTGTGCAAAAGCCATCTTGATGATTGATTGAGCCACTTAGTCCACTTTAAACCCATACATTCAACATACTCTGGACATGAAGAAACAGAAACCTCTTTCCTCATTCTGCCCGTTTTTTTAAACCGTAACTGTCCACAGCTTGAAAAAGCTTAGGCATGAGAATCCGGTACTAGTCTCTATGTTCATGTACATTCCTTAATTTAGTGACCTAAATCAAGTTCTCTCAAGAATCATCTTGCTAAACATCCTTCAAATGCACATGTGAGTTCCACCCGTTTCTTCAGCTCAGCATTTCACCAACTGAGGAGAGCAATGCCACCCTGGACATTCCAGAAAACCACAAAGCTGTGAAGTGGTTCCCTTGGCTTAGAGAGGTAGTAGCAGTCCCCCGCACTCCTCTGTGTGTGTGTGTGTGTGTGTGTGTGTGTGTAGGGGTGGTACAGGCTCAGAATAGAAGTGGGCATATGAAATGACGTTTTAGTGTCTAGTGAGGCTGACAACTCTATTTCCATGGCTTTATGCCATCATCCTGTTGAATTTCTGGCATTCTCTTATATGGGTTGAAGGAGACTTAAAAACTGCTGAGCACACCTGTTTTTACTCACTTATTATGAATGTGTTTAGCCATTCTAAGTAGGTTGTGGACTAGCATCAGCTGTTGTTCTCAGTTTTGGAGTTTCAGCAATAACTTGAGACATCTAGAAAGCCCTTAAGTTTTATATAGATATATAAATTATATAAGTTTTATATATTATGTAAGTTTTATATATATATAATTTAAAATTTCAGCTAATGAAAACAGCGTATTATAACTATTGTGGTATTTTGCCTGGAAAATCCTTAATTTTAGTTTCTAAAAAACTAACATAAACATAAAAAAAATTCTTAGTCAAATAAGTTTGGAAACCCTGCATTCTGTAACTCTTTTCTGGCAGATGAAAAGTTCTAAAAAGTGTTACAGAAAAAACATACTTATTTAATTTTGTTTACACAACACAACACTTTTTCTACATAAACTCTCAATACTATTATATCTTATGGAATAAATGTCTCTGAAACACAATTTGTGGACTTAAAAATAAAATTTAAAAACTAACATACAGCCTTCTGAAATTCAATGTGATTGCTCTGAAGTGGGAATGGACTGTAGGTTAAAGTCAATTATCAATGCCTTAAGAAGTGAATAATTCTCTAGGACTTAGTCTCTTGCGATTCTATCTCAAGGAACTTGTAACCTCAAGTAAACTTAAAAATTAATAGAAAACATAATTTGATACTATAACATTTAGCCAAAAATACTGTATCTCAATGTTCCCATCATAATGAGTGAAGAAAATGTCCACTTTTAATTTATGTTTATTCCATAACCTTATGTTCTATGAATAGATAAATGGCCACATCAAGAAAACAAATTTGCATTTGACTGGGCTATATCTGTACTTTTTGCTCCTCAAGGGTGAGTACTGCTTGCTACTTGAAGCTTATGCTGACTTCACTGACTACTGTATTTAATAATACATGTTGTAGCCATCCATTTTTCAGGCCTGGACATGAATGTTGCTTTTTAACTCAGACAAAGTGAACGAAAATGAGTCATACAATTTTTGTACAGTGACGTTGGCATCACAAAAATACCTTATATGGTACTCTTACATTACTGAGTCAAAGCAAAAGAAAAGAATATGCATCTCCAGTAAGTTCAGAGTATTATCAGTTCATAAGACATATTTTTAAATATTAAGAAGAATATTAGATTTACCTTTAGCCCTAGGAGCATATAGAAACCTGCAATGTAGTTTTTTTAAAAGAAAATATTACTAGTATTATTTTCCAGCTTAATTTTACAATATTAGCTTGAGACTAAGCATTTAAATATTAGTTACAGTGGGAAGCAGCCACATAGCACAGGGAGATCAGCTCGGTGTTTTGTGACCATCTAGAGGGGTGGGATAGGGAGGGTGGGAGGGAGACGCAAGAGGGAGGAGATATGAGGATATATGTATATGTATATGTATAGCTGATTCACTTCGTTATAAAGCAGAAACTAACACACCATTGTAAAGCAATTATACTTCAATAAAGATGTTTAAAAAAATAAATAAATATTAGTTACTATTCTTCTATGGATAATAACTCTTAATAAGTCAAATCATAGGTTTATTATACATCCATTAATAGATCAAATGAAGGAAGGCTTCCTAATTTTCTAAGTGCTTGGATCTGAGGGCTTGATTTAGGGAGTCATTAAGTAGAAAGAGTTTTGGACTCGGGTATGGCAAGCCTGAATTCAAATCTCTGCTCTGTGACCTTGGACAAGTCAATCACAAATAACGCTAAGTGGAAGTTTTCTCACGTGGAAATGGAAATCAAATACCTCCTTTGGTTCTTTTGAAGCTTAACTTGGGCTAGTACATGGTAGTGCTCAATAAGGCCCTCTCCTGGAATCAAGAAAGAATCCTAAAAAGCACATTTCCTAAGGGAATCTTAGATAAGCTTTGCACACCTGACCCTGTCTCAGCATTCAGCACCCAGGACTGCAAGTGTCTGCTTACTCATATGTACCTTACATGATGGGCAGCTGGAAAACAGGGACCATTTCTTGTTTCTCCTTTGTCTCCAATATGTAGCAGAGTATTTTGCACATTTGACAAATATGTTAATGTATAAATAAAAGGTATTTTCTGAATTAATTAAAATGCCAATGCAAACATTTAGATGTATGCTTCCTATTTCCTTTGTCATTTTAGATTAAAGTATATTTAAATGAAGCATAAAGCAGTCATCCAAGAAACATTTTCTGTTAAAATGTGGATGTGAAAAACAATCATTGTTAAATATACATACACACACACACATATATATAATTGTGTATGTGTGTGTATACACAAAAAAATACATATAGATGTACATGTATACACACGCAACTGTATTTACCTCATTAAG
Source organism: Balaenoptera ricei (assembly GCF_028023285.1). Lineage (NCBI taxonomy): Eukaryota > Metazoa > Chordata > Mammalia > Artiodactyla > Balaenopteridae > Balaenoptera > Balaenoptera ricei. Next base: position 55,040,455 of record NC_082655.1, read on the forward strand.
AAAAGTTAGGTCTAGTTACCTCCTTCCAGTAATAATCAATGCATATTATTATCACTACTATGAATCAATAATATCCACTAACAATGTTGACAATTATATTCATTAATAAACGTTTACTGAGCTCATGCAATGACTTTAGAATGTACACAGCACCAAATTAGGCTTTTCCCAGACAGCTTTAATTCCAAATTAGACAGGCAGACCAGACACAAACACAGAGAATGAAGGTTAATGCATTCAGGGAAAGAATGAGTGACATCATGGCACATACATCAATACCTGATGCTTAAGAGGAAAGTGAGAGATTCTAAATTGCTTAATACAATTCAACACCATTAACAAAAATACCCATAACGACCACAGAGTCTCAAGCACACATTCTGGGTGAAGGTTGACTTAAATGTCTCAAGTCAAGGAAGGACCCTGAATATATTACTCATTGAACAACCAGTGAGGCACAAAAAAAGGGTTGTATTTCCCTAGATGCTGAGTAACATGGTAGAGAACAGTCACTCTAGGAAATGCCATTTACAAAAAGCTTTTAGTGGAAGTGAAAAATCATCTGTCTAGCATTTTCTTCATCATCCTAAGAAGATATTAGGAGATGGAAAAGAGATGTGTTTTAGTGGATCCGTTACCTCTGTGTGATAGTTACTTTATTTTTTTCTCAACTCACAATCTCAGCTCTTTAACACAATATCAGTCGAATTTCTTTTGCTTCTGCATATCTCAGGCGATTACAAAATAATATTACTGCATGGAAAAAGAAACTTGAAAGAAACTACACTCAAATATTAATAACTTTTTTAAGAAAATAAGAAAAAATAATCAAAATGATTAAATCCTTATTAAGTTTAATCTATATTATCTCTAAAGGTATTTATTAAAGAGTAAATCTTTAAAGGTATTTAAGAAAGATAAGAAGTTATGTTAATGTGGTGTATTTGTTTCCATAAGTTTTCTGTATATATTCTGCATATAATATGTTCTGATATCATCTGATTTTTTTCCAATTAAAAATATCATCAAATGTGTGGGTATCCTAAACTTTGTGATCATGGGTTATACGCAGGCTCTAAACTTTCCCAGCTGAATAAATGTAGCTAATAATTTCACTATTTCTAAGCCTCTGTTTTCTTGACTTTTCAATAACAACTTACATCCTTGTTGCAAGGATTTAATGATGTAAGATATTTTAGCTACCAAGCAAAGCTTGGCATATACTATGTCATCAAAGACGTTGGGTTTTTTTTTTTTTTTGGACTAAGCTTTATAATTATGCAGGGATGTTTCCTTCACTCTTCCAGAAATATAAAACAATCTAAAGATCATTGTATGGTCTGAAAGTAGATAGGAAGAAAGTTTACCATATACAGACGTAGCTTTCATCAATTAACTTTATTACTCATATCCTGGAATTCAACAATTAATTTAGAAAACCTGCCAACTCAAAAATCTGGAAGCATTCTTACCCTAGCTAGCCACAAGCTGATTTCAGTAAGTTCACATGTGAACTAAAGGTTGAAAAGTCTATAAGGCTATTTCATTTCATGGAAAGAGCACTGTTGTTTATCAGAAGATCAAGAAAATATTGGGTCAGTTTTTACCAGAAAAATAAAACACAGGGAACAAGGATATCAAAGACCAAATAACTGTCATTGATTTCTGTCACTAAGGCAAGCTCAATGTCATTTAGTATGCAGATACATGGGAGTCAGGAAGGATGTCATTGTTAAGAATGCCATTGATTACTTAGGAGTAAAGGAAATTTAAATTAGTGTTTCATAACATCCCAAACTATATACAGCTTTTAGTCTATAAAAGTTGTATATTTAATATTGATCATTACAATGAGACACAAATCTATGCATACTTTATGAAATCAACGAACATTTGTAGTTAAAGGCCCTTATAGTTTCTAGACCATACCAACCATTATATACCAAACCTGCCTGGAGGGGTTAGGGGCATGCTCAAAAATCACTTACTTTGTTAACAGTTGAGCAGGACTGCAACCCAGCTCTCCTAACTCTCCTCTCAGTGATGTTTTTACTAAACAGCTTCATCTACATTTTAAAATAGTTTTCTTACCATCAAAAGTGAACTATAAATAGGAGGATAACAGCAATGTTCAAGAAAATATTACATATTTGTAGCAATACCAATCAAATGGGTCATGTGGAAAAATGACAGATCTTTTAACAAGCTAAGTGGGATGCCTGGAACTTTTTTTCAGTTACATTGTGAAGTGGGTAAGAGCTGAAGCTAACTCACCAGTCTGATATACTATTTCCAAGAAAGTGTGATTCTTTATGCATTTATGTCTTTTTACTGTTCAGGAAATAAAAGTAAAATTTGAACAAAAAATCCAAGTTACATTTTCTATTACAGTAGTTATCAATGCAGTTCAAAAAGTCTTCAATGTTTATTGGTAAAATTAACCAGAGTTTTAAACTCTGATAGTCTTGACTGGAGTATGTAATTATGGTTAAACATATATGAAGATCAATTCTTAGCCACTTAGGAAGTATTGGATGTACTAAAATATATAGAAAGGAATAGCACAATGAAACATTGTGTAAACTCTTTTTTTTCTTAACCTTCTACACTAGGGTAAGAATCAGACATGTAAGAAGACACCTAATTATCCTAATTTTTAAAATTAACTATAAATGCTTTCAATGCTCAGTCATTTTTAATATCAATCTGGAAATTTGATTTGATTAGTCTTAGACTATTTCAAGAACACAAATGATATTATGTAATAAAATATATCATCATTAAACTGCCCCAGGTTTGTCCCTCTCTACTGATTAGAATGAGTAACTACCTCTTCCTCTGCATTGTTGATTAAAAGCCCTTCCTCCACGGAATAGTCTATAGATAAATTTGTTGGAATTAAAACTTCTGGACAAACTTTCATAAAATATTTTGCTTACTATGTACCAGATACTATAATAATCATTTATATGGATTATTCCTAATATCTTATAAAATTGACTATTATTATCTTCCTTTTACAAAGGAGAAACAGAGACTTAGAGAATGGAAATAACTTAATGAAGGTAAAACATGTCAAAGGCAGTAGAAATGGAACTTAAAGATTATCATTATGGTAATAGCTCTGTAGGACACTTAAAGCTAACAGTTATGGAGTATATAAAGTGTGCCAAGCCTCTCCAGAATACTTACCATGTTATCAGTTAATGTAATCCTCACAAGTCCATAAATTATGTGTGCAGTAAGGTGGCATTATGTCAGACTCTGGGCATGCAGAAATGAGATCTCTGATGAATCTCTGAATACAGTGATTATCTGGAGTTACAACAGATAAAGACTGAGGAAAGTTCATAGAGCACACATAACTGTGGACATGGGGGAGCAAAGTTTTCAGAAAGCAAAATTATGTGATGATTGTAAAATATGTTCTTAAATTCTTTGACACTCAAATGGAGAGGTGAGTCACCTCTTTTTGAATTTGGACTGAACTTTAATGACTAGCACATAACCAATAGAAAGGAGTGGAAATGACACTGTGGGAATTTTAAGCCAATGCAACTTGGGTCTTATTTGCTGAATCACTTACACTTGGAGCCCTGAGCCCCGTGGGAAAAGCCCAACCACCCTGATGTTCCATGCTGTAAGGAGGCCAGGCCACAGGGGGAGGCCAGACTACAGGGACACCCCAGATGGAGGTGCTGTGGTTGCCAGTTCTTGTCTCCCAGTTCTCCCAGATGAGCCACCAGATAAGGGAGTGAACAAAGATTCCAGATGATTCCAGCTCCCAGACATTGCAACATTCTTCAGACTTCCTGAATCACATTCAAGGCTCCGGAACTTGGGTATCATAGACATGACACTCCTGCTCTGCCCTTTTAAATACTGACCACAGAATCTGTGAGCATGATAAAATGGTTGTCTTATCCTGATAAAATGTGGGGTAGCTTGTTATGCAGCAATAGCGACTGGAACAATGTTTTTAATAATTTAAGAGTATTTGTAATGATAAGATACGCCTGAGAAAAACCTCTAACAGTGGATATTCTTTAGCTAAAAACAAAATATTACCAAAAAGAACATGAAAATACAGTTTAGTATGTAATTTAGAAAATAAAATACGTCTGGCATCAATTACCATCTCACTTATGGATTTCGAGCACATAATGAATGAATGAATGAGTGAATGAATGAAATGAAGGTAAAGTATCTAAATAGTGTGGTTGGTTGTGGTAGATAGCCACTGGCCACATGTGGCTATTGATCAAATTGAGAAGTATTGTAAGTGTAAAATACACACCAGGGTTTGAAAACTTAGTATGAAAAATGATGTAAAAATATCATTAATAATTTTATATTGGTTAACCACTTAATATTTAAGACATTATCACAATAGTTTCTACATTGATTATATGTTGAAACAATATTTTAAATAGTAGGTTAAATAAAATATATTACAAATTAATTTCCCCTGTTTCTTTTTTTTGATTTGTATAAAATTTTAAATTTAACTGTGTTTCACATGGTATGTCTATTGGACAGAACTGGATAACCATAATTCTTTCTTGAAAACTTATTAGATACTTAACTAATGAAAAAAATAGGACAGAATCTAATTAATAATTCTCATCTTCTCACAATTTTCTCCAATTCTGAAGAGGAAAAAGACTGCTTTTAATTTATTCAATGACTTCTATAATCCAGGTCACAAATACATGAATTTAATTGCCTCTCATTTCACAATAAGGGGGAAAAAAGAGTTAGTGTTGGAAACAAACAGAGTAAAGCTAATGGTGTCACATTAGATGCTGGCTTTTATTAAAGATACTTTATTTACTATTTTGTTGTACTATTTAAAATATTTACTTTATTTTTACACTGAAACACCATGAATCAAAACTTTTCACATATTTTATTTTCTCATTAACTTTGAATTTATTTTATCTACCCTCTGCCATCTTATCAATGTAATATATTTATTATTTTCCTAGATTTTCACACCTCTTACAGCAGAGACCAGCATGATAAAAATGTAATAAATATACAAAATGAATTTTAAGCAGAATCTCGATATCTTGGGATCATTTGAAAAAGGAGGAATTTATATTAACATCTCAAAAGTAAAGAGATTTAAAGCTTTATCCTAGTAAAATCATGGACGTTTCTCTTTTGAATGTTGAAATAATTGTGCAAACATAAATCAGTATACATTCTAGCCTTTCTACCCCTAATCAAAACCCATACATACTCTAACCACGGACTGACTCTTCTTTTCCAGCTAACACAGTCTTCTCTTCACCACTGGCCATTCCTCTGTCACTCTTAATTCTAGACTTTCACTCTACCTGCCAGGCTGCTAGAGAGCTGCCACCAGTTCCGTCTTAAAAGCCTGACATTTAGCCTTTCCTCCTCAGCTTCAGTCAATCAACTATTTGAACTTTGTGAATGTACCTTGCAAAATAGGTGGATAGTGTCAGCCTGACTAAAAACTGTGAGATTGACTGTTTCCTTCCTCGAAGAAGCATGTAATTATGCCAAATGTAACTGTTGGCCTGCTTGTCTGATGGCCTTTCTGTCATGTGCTCTCCTCAGAAGGACCTGAAAACTGTCAGATAACAGCTGTGTGAAGCAGTTGGTGTCACCTCTGGGAAAACACCTGTCAGCTTCTATGTACAGTCAAAAGTTCAGTGAACAGGAAGACAGTCAAGGTGGTGGAACTACAAAAATAGCAATAGATTCTGTAGACTGGAAAGCGGATAGGCCAGGGTTCTGCCAATAACCATGTCATTCTGTTCTGGAACAGTGTAAACTAACGTTTAGAGCTTCTGTTACAAATTTAAATGTCTTCTGGATCCAAGCAGGTAAAATATTTGTGGAAAGACCAGATATTATTATTACTGCTACTAGTGCTTTCACAATTGTTGCTGGCTTATTATATGCCAGATATGGTTTCAAGAAATATTTATATACATTTATTTAACTTTTACAAAAGTGCTATAAGGTACTGTGATTCTCTTCATTTCTCAGATATGTAAACTAAGACCTGGAGTAATGTGGTCAAGGTCATGCCATAAGCAAATGTAGGATTCAATTTCAAGCTTTCTACCTCTGGAGACTGCAGTCTTAACCTCAAGCTATACTGCTATAGGGAGTGATGGCAACTGTGTCAACCGGAAGAGCAAATGTATTGCCTGAAGTCATTCACTTTTGGTTGCAAAAAAACCAATGCATCTGCCATTCAATTCAGCTACTGATTTATCTACCGTCACAGGCAAAACAAAAGTTGGCACAATTTTTCTAAATTCCAGCCATGTGTTCTCATGCAATCTGAAATTAAATATAAATATCTAACTGTTAAACAATTTTATTTATAGTAATCAAAACACATGCTTTAAAAAGCCTTTTCTATACTTGTATTCCTTAATACTTAAGTTCACTGCTTGTTTTATTTATATTTCTAGGGTAAAGAAGAAACTAACATAAAAATCTCACAGTGTAAATAAATGAAAGTCTAAAATATAGAGTTTTAATTAGTCTTTTTTTTTCAAACTAACAAGTAAGTGATTGAAGAAAATATACACTGATTGTGCCTTATGGTAGATAATAACTATTGGATAAACTATTATAAGTTTTTTTTTTGTTTGTTTTGCAATTAAGGAAGGATGTGATAGAATAATCAACTGTTTCATATCCAGTATTCCCATTTCTAAAGACTGTAGGGTAATCAAAGCCTGGGCTGTCTTTAATCACTTGCTGTCTCAAAAGTAATCAGATTTAGGTGGTTGAGATCACTTCTTTTAATTTTCAAATATAGACTCTTGGATATGCAGGGAGAGGATTCTCTCCCATTACCTTGACCTGATTAATAAAATGGAGGGAATGTGCAAATCTCTATTCATTACGGCACACAGGTACTTATTGATGGACCTGTGCTTTAAGAATGATGCGCTTTTGGAGGAACTTCAAGATGGCGGAAGAGTAAGACGCAGGGATCACCTTCCACTCCACAAATACATCAGAAATACATTTACATGTGGAACAGCTCCCACAGAACACCTACTGAACCCTGGCAGAAGACCTCAGACCACCCAAAAGGCAAGAAACTCCCCACGTACCTGGGTAGGGCAAAAGAAAAAAGAAAAAACAGAGACAAAGAATAGGGACGGGACCTGCACCAGTGGGAGGGAGCTGTGAAGGAGGAAAGGTTTCCACACACTAGGAAGCCCCTTCGCGGGTGGAGACTGTGGGTGGCAGAGGGGGGAAGCTTCAGAGCCACGGAGGAGAGCGCAGGCACAGGGGTGCAGAGGGCAAAGCAGAGAGATTCCTGCACAGAGGATTGGTGTCGACCAGCACTCACCAGCCCGAGAGGCTTGCCTGCTCACCCGCCGGGGCGGGCGGGGGCTGGGAGCTGAGGCTCAGGTTTCGGTCGGATTGCAGGGAGAGGACTGTGGTTGGCTGCGTGAACACAGCCTGAAGGGGGCTAGTGCACCACCGCTAGCCGGAAGGGAGTCCAGGAAAAATTCTGGAGCTGCCGAAGAGGCAAGAGACTTTTTCTTGCCTTTTGTTTCCTGGTGTGCGAGGAGAGGGGATTAAGAGCGCCTCTTAAAGGAGCTCCAGAGATGGGCGCAAGCCGCGGCTATCAGCGCAGGCCCCATAGACGGGCATGGGTTGCTAAGGCTGCTGCTGCAGCCACCAAGAAGCCCGTGTGCAAGCACAGGTCACTATCCACACCTGCCCTCCCGGGAGCCTGTGCAGCCCGCCACTGCCAGGGTCCCGTGATCCAGGGACAACTTCCCCAGGAGAACACACGGCGCGCCTCAGGCTGGTGCAATGTCACGCTGGCCTCTGCCACCGCAGCCTCACCACGCCTCCTCCGTACCCCTCCCTCCTCCCCCGCCTGAGTGAGCCAGAGCCCTCGAATCAGCTGCTCCTTTAACCCTGTCCTGTCTGAGCGAAGAACAGACGCCCTCAGGCGACCCACACGTAGAGGCGGGTCCAAATCCAAAGCTGAACCCCGGGAGCTGTGCGAACAAAGAACAGAAAGGGAAATCTCTCCCAGCACCCTCAGGAGCAGCAGATGAAATCTCCACAGTCAACTTGATGTACCTTGCATTTGTGGAATACCTGAATAGAAAACAAATCATCCCAAACTTAGGAGGTGGACTTTGGGAGAAAAAAAATATATATATATTTTCCCCTTTTTCTCTTTTTGTGAGTGTGTATGTGTATGCTTCTGTGTGTGATTTTGTCTGTATAGCTTTGCTTTTACCATTTGTCCTAGGGTTCTATCTGTCCATTTTTTTTTTTTTAATACTTAAAAAATTTTTTTTCTTAATAATTATTTTTTAGTTTTTATTTTAATAACTTTATTTTATTTTATTTTATCTTCTTCTTTCTTTCTTTCTTTCTTTTCTCCCTTTTATTCTGAGCTGTGTGGAGGACAGTCTTTTGGTGCTCCAGCCAGGGGTCAGGGCTGTGCCACTGAAGTGGGAAAGCCAAGTTCAGGACACTGGTCCATAAGAGACCTCCGAGCTCCACGTAATATCAAATGGCGAAAATCTCCCAGAGATCACGAGCTCAATGCCAAGAGCCAGCTCCCCTCAATGACGAGCAAGCTACAGTGCAGGATACCCTATGCCAAACAATTAGCAAGACAGGAACACAGCCCCATCCATTAGCAGAGAGGCTGCCTAAAATCATAATAAGGCCACAGACACCCCAAAACACACCACCAGACGTGGACCTGCCCACCAGGAAGACAAGATCCAGCCTCATCCACTAGAACACAGGCACTAGTCCCCTGCAGCAGGAAGCCTACACAACCCACTGAACCAACCTTAGCCACTGGGGACAGACACCAAAGACAACAGAAACTACAAGCCTGCAGCCTGCGAAAAGGAGACCCCAAACACAGTAAGTTAAGCAAAATGAGAAGACAGAAACACACAGCAGATGAAGGAGAAAGGCAAAAACCCACCACACCTAACAAATGAAGAGGAAGTTGGCAGTCTACCTGAAAAAGAATTCAGAATAATATTAGTAAAGATGATCCAGAATCTTGGAAATAAAATGGAGAAAATACAAGAAACGTTTAACAAGGACCTAGAAGAAGTAAAGAGCAAACAAACAGAGATGAACAACACAATAAATGAAATCAAAAATTCTCTAGAGGGATCAATAACAGAATAATTGAGGGAGAAGAACGGAGAAGTGACCTGGAAGAGAAAATTGTGGAAATAACTACTGCAGAGCAGACTAAAGAAAAAAGAATGAAAATAATTGAGGATAGTCTCAGAGATCTCTGGGGCAACATTAAACGCACCAACATTCGAATTATAGGGGTTCCAGAGGAAGAAGAGAAAACGAAAGGGACTGAGAAAATATTTGAAAATATTATAGTTGAAAACTTCCCTAATATGGGAAAGGAAATAGTTAATCAAGTCCAGGAAGCACAGAGAGACCCATACAGGATAAATCCAAGGAGAAACATGCCAAGACACATATTAATCAAACTAACAAAAATTAATACAAAGAACAAATATTAAAAGCAGCAAGGGAAAAACAACAAGTAACACATAAGGAAATCCCCGTAAGGTTGACAGCTGATTTTTCAGAAGAAACTCTGCAAGCCAGAAGGGAGTGGAAGGACATATTTAAAGTGATGAAAGAGAAAAATCTACAGCCAAGATTACTCTACACAGCCAGGATCTCATTCAGATTTCACGGAGAAATTAAAAGCTTCACAGACAAGCAAAAGCTAAGAGAATTCAGCACCACCAAACCAGCTTTACAACAAATGCTAAAGGAACTTATCTAGGCAGGAAACACAAGAGAAGGAAAAGACCTACAATAATAAACCCAAAGCAACTAAGAAAATGTTAATAGGGACATACATATCGATAATTACCTTAAATGTAAATGGATTAAATGCTCCAACCGAAAGACATAGACTGGCTGAATGGATATAAAAACAAGACCTGTATATATGCTGTCTACAAGAGACCCACTTCAGACCTAGGGACACATACAGACTGAAAGTGAGGGGATAGAAAAAGATATTCCATGCAAATGGAAATCAAAAGAAAGCTGGAGTAGGAATTCTCATATCAGACAAAATAGACTTTAAAACAAAGACTATTACAACAGACAAAGAAGGACACTACATAATGATCAAGGGATCAATCCAGGAAAAAGATATAACACTTGTAAATATTTCTGCACTGAACATAGGAGTATCTCAATACATAAGGCAAATACTAACAGCCATTAAATGGGAAATCAACAGTAACACAATCATAGTAGGGGACTTTAACACTCCACTTTTACCAATGGACAGATCATCCAAAATGAAAATAAATAAGGAAACACAAGCTTTAAATGACACATTAAACAAAATGGAATTAATTGAAATTTATAGGACATTCCATCCAAAAACAACAGATTACACATTCTTCTCAAGTGCTCATGGAACATTCTCCAAGATAGATCATATCTTGGGTCACACATCAAGCCTTGGTACATTTAAGAAAATTGAAATATTATCAAGTATCTTTTCCGAACACAATGCTATGAGACTAGATAGCAATTACAGGAAAAAATCTGTAAGAAATACAAACACATGGAGGCTAAACAACACACTACTTAATAACGAAGAGATCACTGAAGAAATCAAAAAATACCTAGAAATAAATGACAATGAAAACACAACGAACCAAAACCTATGGGATGCATCAAAAGCAGTTCTAATAGGGAAGTTTATAGCTATACAAGCCTACCTTAAGAAAGAAAAAAAACATCTCAAATAAACAACCTAACCTTACACCTAAATCAAATAGAGAAAGAAGAACAAAAAAACCCCAAAGTTAGCAGAACGAAAGAAATCATAAAGATCAGATCAGAAACAAATGAAAAAGAAAGGAAGGAGACAATAGCGAAGATCAATAAAACTAAAAGCTGGTTCTTTGAGAAGATAAACAAAATTGATAAACCATTAGCCAGACTCATCAAGAGAAAAAGGGAGAAGACTCCAATCAATAGAATTAGAAATGAAAAAGGAGAAGTAACAACTGACACTGCAGAAATACAAAGGATCATGAGAGATTACTACAAGCAACTCTATGCCAATAAAATGGACAACCTGGAAGAAATAGACAGATTCTTAGAAATGCACAACCTTCCGAGAGTGAACCAGGAAGAAATAGAAAATATGAACAGACCAATCACAAGCACTGAAATTGAAACTGCGATTAAAAGTCTTCCAACAAACAAAAGTCCATGACCAGATGGCTTCACAGGCGAATTCTATCAAACATTTAGAGAAGAGCTAACACCTATCCTTCTCAAACTCTTCCAAAATATAGCAGAATGAGGAACACACCCAAACTCATTCTACGAGGCCACCATCACCCTGATACCAAAACCGAAGATGCCACAAAGAAAGAAAACTAAAGGCCAATATCATTGATGAATATAGATGCAAAAATCCTCAACAAAATACTAGCAAACAGAATCCAACAGCACATTAAAAGGATCATACATTATGATCAAGTGGGGTTCATTACAGGAATGCAAGGATTCTTCAATATATGCCAATCAATCAACGTGATACACCATATTAACAAATGGAAGGAGAAAAACTATATGATCATCTCAATAGATGCAGAGAAAGCTTTCGACAAAATTCAACACCCATTTATGATAAAAACCCTCCAGAAAGTAGGCATAGAGGGAAACTTCCTCAACATAATAAAGGCCATATATGACAAACCCACAGCCAACATCATCCTCAATGGTGAAAAATTGAAACCATTTCCACTAAGATCCGAAACAAGACAAGGTTGCCCACTCTCACCACTGTTATTCAACATTGTTTTGGAAGTTTTAGCCACAGCAATCAGAGAAGACAAAGAAATAAAAGGAATCCAAATTGGAAAAGAAGAAGTAAAGCTGTCACTGTTTGCAGATGACATGACACTATACATAGAGAATCCTAAAGATGCTACCAGAAAACTACTAGAGCTAATCAATGAATTTGGTAAAGTAGCAGGATACAAAATTAATGCACAGAAACCTCTTGCATTCCTATACACTAATGATGAAAAATCTGAAAGTGAAATTAAGAAAACACTCTCATTTAACATTGTAACAAAAAGAATAAAATATCTAGGAATAAACCCACCTAAGTAGACAAAAGACCTGTATGCATAAAATTATAAGACACTGATGAAAGAAATTAAAGATGATACAAATAGATGGAGAGATATACCATGTCCTTGGATTGAAAGAATCAACCTTGTGAAAATGACTCTACTACCCAAAGCAATCTACAGATTCAATGCAATCCCTATCAAACTACCACTGGCAGTTTTCACAGAACTAGAACAAAAATTTTCACAATTTGTATGGAAACACAAAAGACCCCAAATAGCCAAAGAAATCTTGAGAAAGAAAAACGGAGCTGGAAGAATCAGGCTCCCTGACTTCAGACTATAATACAAAGCTACAGTGATCAAGACAGTATGGGACTGGCACAAAAACAGTAATATAGATCAATGGAATAGGATAGAAAGCCCAGAGATAAACACACGCACATATGGCCACCTTATCTTTTATAAAGGAGGTAAGATTATACAGTGGAGACAAGGCAGCCTCTTCAATAAGTGGTGCTGGTTAAACTGGGCAGCTACATGTAAAAGAATGAAATTAGAACACTCCCTAACACCATACACAGAAATAAACTCAGAATGGATTAAAGACTGAAATGTAAGTCCAGAGACCATCAAACTCTTAGAGGAAAACATAGGCAGAAAACTCTATGACATAAATCACAGTAAGATCCTTTTTGATCCATCTCCTAGAGAAATGGAAATAAAAACAAAATTAAACAAATGGGACCTAATGAAACTTAAAAGCTTTTGCACAGCAAAGGAAACCATAAACAAGACAAAAAGACACCCCTCAAAATGGGAGAAAATATTTACAAACGAAGCAACTGACAAAGGATTAATCTCCAAAATATAGAAGCAGCTCATGCAGCTCAATAACAAAAAAACAAACAACCCAATCCAAAAATAGGCAGAAGACCTAAACAGACATTTCTCCAAAGAAGATATACAGATTGCCAACAAACACATGAAAGAATGCTCAACATCATTAATCATTAGAGAAATGCAAATCAAGACTACAATGAGATATCATCTCACAGCAGTCAGAATGGCCAACATCAAAATATCTACAAACAATAAAAGCTGGAGAGGGTGTGGAGAAAAGGGAGCCCTCTTTCAATGTTGGTTGGAATGTAAATTGATATAGCCACCATGGAGAACAGTATGGCGGTTCATTAAAGAACTAAAAGTAGAACTACCATATGACCCAGCAATCTCACTACTGGGCATATACCCTGAGTAAACCATAATTCAAAAAGAATCATGTACCAAAATGTTCATTGCAGCTCTGTTTACAATAGCCAGGACATGGAAACAACCGAAGTGTCCATCTACAGATGAATGGATAAAGAAGATGTGGCACATATATACAATGGAATATTACTCAGCCATAAAAAAAGAATGAAACTGAGTTATTTGTAGTGAGGTGGATGGACCTAGAGACTGTCATACAGAGTGAAGTAAGTCAGAATGAGAAAAACAAATACCGTATGCTAACACATATGTATGGAATCTAAAAAAAAGAAAAAAGAAAATGGTCAGAAGAACCTAGGGGCAAGACAGGAATAAAGATGCAGACCTACTAGAGAATGGACTTGAGGATATGGGGAGGGGGAAGGTTAAGCTGGGATACAGTGAGAGAGTGACATGGACATATATACACTACCAAACGTAAAATAGATAGCTAGTGGGAAGCAGCCACATAGCACAGGGAGATCAGCTCTGTGCTTTGTGACCACCTAGAGGGTTGGGATAGGGAATTTGGGAGGGAGGGAGATGCAAGAGGGAAGAGATATGGGGACATATGTATATGTATAGCTGATTCACTTTGTTATAAAGCAGAAACGGACACACCATTGTAAAGCAATTATACTCTAATAACAGTGTTAAAAAAAAAAAGAATGAGCTTTTGCTGTGTCAGCAAGATACACCCCACAAGAATGATCCTTTATTGACTGAGCTGTCCTTCTCAATCTTGTGAGGGAGAACACTTTCCATGCCGCACTAGACAATTATTGACCAGCACTAATGCCTAAAAATGTAAAACAAGTTGTTTCATGGAAAAAATTGTTCTTATACTAAACTAACACAAAACAATTGCTCCCCTTATAGGATTCTATGGAAGGAAGCAAGTCTTTCAAACTATCTTTAGTTAATTTAGTTTTCAGAAAATGAACTTTATTTTATATAAAGGTATATATTTTAAATACAATATTTTGTTTTTATATTTGATTATAAGCAAACAATAAACACATATTTAGTTCTGACTTAGAGACCAGCAACAGACATACATGAGATTTTAATGGGAGACTAAATGGGAGATTCAGTAGCACTGAAATAAATAGAAAAGACTTTTAATTTCTACTGCAGAATAAAAATGTAATATTATTATAAATCATAGTCAATGTTTTTCCATTTTATTTTACAAATCTGAGGTTGAAGATTTCTGCATCATCACAGAAGTAAAATGAAAACAAAACCTTATTGTGATTATTGCAACACTTGGTGAAAACTAGCCAGAATTTTCTGCATTCCAGGGACTTTTACCTTATATGTCACATAAACAAATATTGCCCAATTACGGACACGAAAGAAAAAATATGATAAGAATTCTTAATCAAGTTTTAGTCTGATGACAGAAGAATGGAGACATACCCAAATATTCAGCTTTATTGCTGGATTAAAAATGCAAAGTAAAGTATTATTTACGCCCACTTTCAACCATGACAGAATTACTAAAATCATCTTGCCCTATTGCCATAAACAACTAAAAACATGAAAAATATATGTGAAACAAACATGCTCAGATACTGAACAGCAGACAGCACTGGACTGAGAAAACAGAGAAAAAGGAAACGTATGAAGTGAGTCCTATGATAACCATCTCAGCTTTCTACCAGGAGGCTGTTTCCAGATCACTGTGCTGGAAAGGTGGAAAGAGGGTGCAGATAAGTAGAAACAGTAGGCTTTCTGAGTTGAAGAGGCAGAGATATACGTTTGGTAAAACTGAAGCAGCTGGAATATCTAGGGTAAAGTCCTAAAGAAAATGGAGCTATGAGAAAATGGAGAAAGAGATTCAGAAATCTGCATAAGGGTTTGCCTGAGACTTTCTGACATTCTAATAGGTGTGTAGCAGTATCTAACAGCTATTTTAATTTAAATTTTCCTGATGATGGTTTATGATGCGGAGCATCTTTTCATATTCTTATTTGCCATCTGTGTATCTTCTTTGCTGAAGTATCTGTTAAGGTCTTCAGCCTTTTTAAAATCAGGTTTTTTTTTTTTTTTCAGCATGGACTTTGAAAGAGATATTATAAATAGGCTCAAGATTGAAGGAAAACATGAATACAATGAAGAGAAAATGAAAGGTATATAAAGAGCCAAATTGAACTTCTATGAATTAAAAACACAATATCCAAAGTGAAGAAAAAAATAGATGGGATTAATAGCTGATTTGATACTTATTCTAAAAAGATCAGTGAAGACATATCAATACCAAATATCCAAACTGAAGCACAGAGAAAAATAAATGAAAAAAAAATAGTAATTCAGTGACATGTTTAAAAATATTAAGATGCTTAAAATACATGAATTGGAATTCAAGAAGGAAGGGAAAGCAGAAACTATATTTGAAAAATACTCCAAATTTAATAAAACCAATAAACATTCAGTTACAAGACCTGTCAAAAACTCTAAGCTGGGTAAACCAAAAGACAACCATATCCAAGTACATCTTAATCAAATTGTTGAAAACCAGTGGGAAAAAAAAATTGTAAAAGCAGAGGAAAAAAAGACATATTTTGTGCTTAGCAGCAAAGATTACCAGTTTTCTTATCAGAAATTATCTAAATCAGAAATCAATGGAATGGCATTTTGAAAGAATAGACAGAAAAAATTGTCAATTTAAAATTCTATATCCAGAGAAATTTTCCTTCAAGACGGAAGGCCAAGAATTCAGCCCATCAGAAGCTAACAAAGTTTGTTGCCAGTAGATCTGCGTGATGTTTTTCAGATAGAAGGAAAAGGACCCCAGAAGGAAAACTGGGTCTACATTCAAGGAAAAAGAACACTGGAAATGGTAAGTATGGATAAACATAAAATATTTTCCCATTTTTTAGTTTCTTTAAAAGATAATTGAGAGTTAAAAGCAAAAATAATAACAATGCATTAGGTGTTAGCAATATATATAAAATATAATATGAAAAAATGGTCAGAAAAGGACCATAGAAGTTTATGGAAGTATACTGTTGTAATGTTATTTTATATATGAAGTTATATTATAACAGGATTTGAAGGTAGACTGTGATAATATAAACTTGCAAATTGTAAACTCTAGACCAACCTCTGAAAAGTAAAAGGCAAAAGGTATAGCTAATAATCCAATAGTAAGAGATAAGATGGGATTCTAAAAATAAATCAATTAATCTAAAAAAAGATAAGAAAAGAGGAAAAGAACAAAGAGAAGGTGGGATGAATGAAACAGATTAACAAGATGGTAGATTTTAATGTAACCATGTTAATAATTACATTAAATATAAATTGGTTAAACACTCCAATTAAAATGCAGATGTTTTAAGACTAAATTGTTTCCTTATATGTCATTGTAAAATTTTCTACTTATGTTATGTAGATGTATATGTGTGTGTGTGTGTGTGTGTGTGTGTAATTTTAAGGAACTGGCTCACACAATTGTGGGAGCTGGCACATCCGAAATCAACAGGGTAGTACATCAGGCTGCAAACTCAGACAAAAGTTGACATTTGAGTCTTGAGTCCACAATTTGTAGGTCAAGCTGAAGATTCAGGAAGGATCTGTATGTTATAATCTTCAAGCAGAATTCCTTCTTCTCTGGGAAAGCTCACTTTATGCTCTTAAAGCCTTCAAATGACTGGATGAGGCCCATCTGTATGATCAAGGTTAATATCCTTTACATAAAAGGCAGCTGAATCTCCAAGATTTACAAGCAGCTCATGCAGCTCAATAACAAAAAAACAAACACCCCAATCCAAAAATGGGCAGAAGACCTAAATAGACATTTCTCCAAAGAAGATATACAGATGGCCAACAGACACATGAAAGAATGCTCAACATCATTAATCATTAGAGAAATGCAAATCAAAACTACAATGTGATATCATCTCACACCGGTCAGAATGGCCATCATCAAAAAATCTAGAAACAATAAATGCTGGAGAGGGTGTGGAGAAAAGGGAACACTCTTGCACTGTTGGTGGGAATGTAAATTGATACAGCCACTATGGAGAACAGTCTGGAAGTTCCTTAAAAAACTAAAAATAGAACTACCATATGACCCAGCAATCCCACTACTGGGCATATACCCTGAGAAAACCATAGTTCAAAAAGAGTCATGTACCAAAATGTTCATTGCAGCTCTATTTACAACAGCTAGGACATGGAAGCAACCTAAGTGTCCATCATCGGATGAATGGATAAAGAAGATGTGGCACATATATACAATGGAATATTACTCAGCCATAAAAAGAAATGAAATGGAGGTATTTGTAATGAGGTGGATGGAGTTAGAGTCTGTCATACAGAGTGAAGTAAGTCAGAAAGAGAAAAACAAATACAGTATGCTAACACATATATATGGAATCTAAGGGAAAAAAAAAAAAAAAAGGTCATGAAGAACCTAGTGGCAAGACGGGAATAAAGACACAGACCTACTAGAGAATGGACTTGAAGATATGGGGAGGGGGAGGGGTGAGATGTGACAGGGTGAGAGAGTGTCATGGACATATATACACTACCAAATGTAAAATAGATAGCTAGTGGGAAGCAGCCGCATAGCACAGGGAGATCAGCTCTGTGCTTTGTGACCACCTAGAGGGGTGGGATAGGGAGGGTAGGAGGGAGGGAGATGCAAGAGGGAAGAGATATGGGAACATATGTATATGTATAACTGATTCACTTTGTTATAAAGCAGAAACTAACACACCATTGTAAAGCAATTATACTCCAATAAAGATGTTTAAAAAAAAAAAAAAGGCAGCTAAGTGTAAATGTTAATCACATCTACACACATCTTCACAGCAACATCTAAACTAGTGTTTGATCATATGACTAGACACAAAATTTAACCATCACAATTAGCAAACCTTAGATTCCACCTATGAGTCTGATTACAATCATTTTTACTATGTTTCTTTTTGAACCATCCTTCCCCTCTTATTTGATCCAAAACCCATCTCATTCTCTTTAAGTGTTTGCTAAAACATCCCTTCTCACAAGTAAATCCATTCAATATGGATTTTTCCTTAGATGCCTTCTTTATACAGTATGCGTTTAATGTTGGTTTCCTTCTGCTTATGATCTATTTTTGCTCATGTGTATGAACTGAGTTTCATTCATTTGATTGTAAACTGAGCAGGGGAAAATGCATATAATCAATCTTTTTAAATCTCCCTGTAAAGCCTTATTTACTAAAAAATAAATCTCCACGTCTGTTCCCATAATATGTTAAATTGTTGATTTAATGGAAGGAAGGAAAGACAAGCCAGGTTGTGACTTGCTATTCATATTCTGTTTTCAGAAACCTTTATTATCCTCAAAACAATTTATCTTTGTATCATGTAGACAAATAATATGAGTTTTGGGGGGAGGTTTAAGGAAAATATTACAGTGTGAAACAGCATGTAAACTGATTCGAAAAGATGTTACTTCCTTTTTACACAAGAGGAAAAAAGTTTCTCAATTCTCTTTAAAAAGTTTTAAGTATTGGTTCTAGTTTGCCCCAGAAGTCCTATCTTTTGTACTGACATAATTATTAAAGAGATCCCTCTTTCAAATGAATCCCTGTTTAGAGAATTGATCATATGGTCACTCTAGTTCAGTAAGAGGATGTGCCAATATTCAGGACATAAATACTGGTTATGGCAATGGGTAAATTTTGATGCATTAGAATCCTATTAAAAACAAAGCTGTCTACCCTTCCCCAACTTCCTTTACCCCACCCCAATAAATCTGGGGCAGGATTCAGACCTTTAAGAATTTAACATATTTGAAACAATCCAAATTTTGAGAACCGCTAACCTCTAGATTGCAATACACTTTCAATTATTACACTTAAAGCAAACATCAATTTACACTTCTTTGTGCAGACAATAACACACTTTACTACTGCAGGTCTTTTGAGGGATCTTTATGGCTTATGTTGGGTTTTTTTTCCTTATACACTCTGTATTCCAGAAAGACCTCAGAAGGCCTTTGAATCTAAACCATTAATAGCCCTCTTAGTCCTCTGGAAGTCATGAGGAAAAATGAGGGCAAGTAATGATGTAGTCATTCCTTAGGCATAATTTGAATAACTCTAAGATGTGATTCTGTCCACATTCACTGAAAATGATGAATAGGAAGAAGTTGTTCCATGATATAGGATAGGTATAAAAAGAAACTGTTAATGAGGAAAATTATATTCAAATATATGAACACAGTCAGTCTGAAAAACCTAATATAATCACAGACTCAAGAGTATACTGGTTCTACAAAACAGTGTAACCTGACAAACTGAGGCCTAATGCACTTCAATAATTTAAATAGCTTACCCCAAAATAATAACTGGTTTTAGAAAAACTGTATGTCGCCTGCCTCATTTCAGCTTTTTAAAAATACCACATTACCCAGTAAAGTTTGGATTATGTACTCTCAGGATTAGCTGTCTGACTCTATTCGTTCATTAACTTAGATAATTGAACCATAATGTCTGCAACCATCTGAAAAAATCATGGGTGTGATGTCTCATTCAGTTATATTATTTCTGAACAGACATTCAGAAGGTCAATATGCATTTGTAGTACATGAATAAAATAAAAATAAAATAACAAAAGTAAAAATGCCTGCAGTTTTATAATAAGTGTAATATGAATCAAACAGAAAAATAAGTGGCTGTAGCATATGTAAAGAAGGAAAAAGAAGTCCCTTGTTTTGTCATAGCTCTCTAAAACCTTCAGTCATTCAGTATATAACTGTTTCTAATTCAGGAACATATCCCCACGGTTTTGATTATTTTTTTTTTTTCATAGTCCCCAACCCTGCCCCACAAATTTTTTCATGGAAACTCATGAATTTATTTGGGTATTTGTAATTTTTATTCCAATATAGCGCAATATCACCAGGATATAGTTTTTAAACTCTCTTGTTGCAGAAGGACTTTCTCTTAAAAAGGCAAAGGGTAAATGGTATAGCATGAGAAAGCACAAAATGTTCTATGCAATTCAAGATCATCATTCTTTCTGCTAAAGACATTCAAATGGCCTACAGTCTAATGGCCCCTATGAAAAAACACACACCATAATACTTCCATTATGGATGGATACTACTAGCCAAATGACTGAACTTCTGCCTGACCTAATTCAAATGAATTGGTTTTGTGTTCAATGTACTAAGGAACAAGGCAATTAATCATTTTCATTTTTAGTTACTGGAGGGAGGCATGGGATGAAGAAATGAAGGAAACTAACAATTTTGTGCTGTTCTATCTACTGTATAATTTTTTTTTGTTTACTGTTTTATTGCGATATAATTGAAATATCATTAAATTCATTTCAGGTGTACAACTTAATGATTCAATATTTGTATATATTGCAAAATGATCACCACAATACGCCCATTTTAACTGGGCTTATTCCATTGTATAGATGAAGAAATTGAGGCAGCTCAGAAAAGTTATGTACATTGTCCAAGATTCACAGTGTGAGTAAATGGCAAACTTAAAATTTGAACACCCAAAAATCTGACTCTAAATACCCCTCACTGCATCAAACCAAAAATAAAGGCACACCCAATAGGAGCTTTAGGAAAATTCAGTAGTTAATTTGTCCTTAGAAAGAGTTGTGCTTCAAATAGTCTTTAAAATACCTGGTTAGTTATAATCACTATATGATTCATGTCAAAGGAGCCGAAGATACTTATTCATGCAAATTAATTTACCTCCCACAACTTTCTGAATCCTTGCTCAAACTTGATCTTTTTTATACCATTTGTATAGCTGATCTCAACCCTCTGGCTAACTGGGTCAGACAACACTCACATTGGGGCGCTCAGGCCGCATGGACATCTGGTGTCCCATGGTAGATATTCTGTCTCTACCAAGGCCCCACAGCAAACCAGAAGCTGTTTCTCTAAAGGAGGGTAATTATCTGCAGAGGAAGACATATATATGGTCCAAGACCTAGAGGTCTGCTTGCCAGAGGCTCTATATAGAAATTCTCTTTGCCAAGGGCACTTGAAGTATCATTATTGGATCTGCTAGATCATGAGGCCTGTGTGGTAAGAAAGCTTACACTGCAGCCTGAACTTGGTGCAGAGCCTTCTCATTTTCTGATCCCTACCCAAAACTAGCAGCCTGATGGGTCACTTTTTAAACGGGTTAACATTGCACATTCAAATATGGTAAATGGTCCACATCCATTTGGGGAAGAATTAGAGGGAGATTTAAGGTGTGTAGTTTTACCAATGGTGCAGGGTACTTCTTCAAGAAGACTTGGCCTCCCCCTAAATCAAGAGACTCTGGATATGTGAATTGACATAGATCTGGAAAGGGAGTGAGGAGCCATGGCTCCTCATTGTGGAGACTCAGATCAGGTCTATGGCCACCAGACCTAGAACAATTCCAGTTACACAGATCAAGTGATACTCTAGTAGTCTGCTCACATATTTTGTTCCTAGAGAAAGCGTGATTGCTTACCTCCAAATATATCTATAGGGCCAAGGCAATCTGATTACCTATATGTCCCTGCTACCTTTAGAACACATGTTCCTATCTGTCTTCGGCAATTAAATATTGGCATTGGCTTTTGCTACTCTGGGATCCTATAATCCCCATTGAAATCAGGGAACCCGTTTAATGATAGCGTGGTAGGCTGAACAATGCCCTTCCTTCCTCTTTGTAAAGATGTCCACATCCTAATATCAGAAATCTGTGAATATATTACATTACATGGTAAAATGGACTTTGCAGATGTGGTTAAGTTAAGGATCTTGAGATGGAGACATTGTTCTTGATTATCTGAGTGAGTTCAATATAATTGCAAGGGTCCTTTTAAGAGAGAGAGAGACAGGCAGGTGGTCAGAGGAAAGATATCCTACACTGGCTTTGAATATTGAAACGGGGCCATGAGCTGTTTCTAGAAGCTGAAAGAGACAAATACAAATTTTCTGCTGGAGTCTCCAGAAGGAAGAGGCACTGCGGACACCTTGTTTTAGCCCTGTAAGACTTATTTCAGAATTCTGACTTCCAGAAATGTAGGAGAATAAATCTTTGCTGTTTTAAACCACTAAAATTTCTGGCAATTTGTTACAATATCAATAGGCAACTAATATGGACTTCACTCCATAGAAAAGTGGTTCTCAACCCGGATTAATTTTGTTTCCCTCAGGGCATGTTGGCAATATCTGGAGATATTTTTGATGGCTATGACTCAGGGGAGGGTAATTCTGGCATCTAGAGGGTTAAGACCAGGAATACTCTTAAACATCCTGCAATGCCCAGGACAGTCCCTCACACAAAGAATAATTCCATCCAAAATGTCAATAGTGCCTACAGTAAAAAATTCTGCCCTACCTGGCCATGAAAGGAGTGTAACCACAAAGCTTTTCAAGAATGCAGGTATTCTCTCACTAAAGTGTTTTCTCAGTGCCTTACTGAGGGCAATGTTTTCTGGGCCTTCTCATGGAACATGAGATTTATACATGATAAATCCAGTCCAACATTTCTAACTCCCTAAGTCCTTGGATTCCCTGTTCCGCATCATGCTAGAGGAGCAGTAGGGTGTCAACCTCATTAACAGTAGGCTACTACCATGGGGTCCAACAACGTTCAGTTGATGAACCAAGTAATCTTTCAGAGCCATCTCCAGCTGCACAGCTAATTCATAAAAACAGAATCTCCAGCAGCTCCTCCCATATCAATGAACTCAGCCAGATTTCAGTTTCTATTCCATTCTCCTTTGGTCTAACATCCTTAGAATCCATTCCTCAGATTTCTGTTGACATATATTTACAAAGACTTGCAATTCTTTTGGTGTGTAAGCTGTTTTCTCCTAGGTAATAATATATAACTGTTGCTCTTGGAATATGCTGACATTTTATCCTAATTATGGGTATAGTAGCAAGGGGAAGTAGTAGGTCTTGCGAATTGGCATCCTTTTCCAGATGTTCATCCTAAATGAGGTTATCACAGGGTTTTCAAGAGAAAGAAAGCTAGCGTTCTCAGATACTGGAGGGAAAGTTATTTCCACTGGAATGGGAGTCTCAAAGTGTTCAGGGGCCCAAGATTGTCAGTTTCATCTGTGTTGAACAACAGAAGTACCCTTTCCAAGATTTAGGGTCCCATTCTCTATCAGTTAATGCTCTAATTGATTCATATGAGACATTTACTGAGACCGTGAATTAAACTGGAATTGTAATATAACAACACACACAATTACATTTTGTGTTTCATTTTCAGCTATATCAACCCTGCAGCTACCAGAAAAAAAGAGCTTTGTTTAGGGCTACTATGGAAGCTCTCTGATTCTCAGGTAGTTATTTAAACACTTTAGAAACTAGCTTGAGTTTAGTAAAACTAAATGATACTCAAATAAATATTTTCTCATTGACTACTAGAAATAGTACATAAATTAAAAGCTATAGAAATTGAAAATCTTGATTGTGGCAAGATATTTCATAAATTTTCCTGTGCTAGCCAAATAGGCAATATTACAGAAATATGGTTATATAAATATATAGTTTAAACTAAAAATAGAATTACCATATGACCCAGCAATCCAGCTACTGGGCATACACCCAGAGAAAACCATAATTCAAAAAGACACATGCACCTCAATGTTCATTGCAGTACCATTTACAATAGCCAGGTCATGGAAGCAACCTAAATGCCCGTCGACAGATGAATGGATAAAGAAGATGTGGTATATACATTCAATGGAATATTACTCAGCCATAAAAAAGAATGAAATTGGGTCATTTGTAGAGACGTGGATGGATCTAGAGACTGTCATACAGAGTGAAGTAAGCCAGAAATAGAAAAACAAATATTGTATATTAACACATATATGTGGAACCTAGAAAAATGGTACAGATGAACCGATATGGAGGGCAGAAATAGAGACACAGATGCTTAGAACAAACGTATGGACACCAAGGGGGGAAAGTGGTGGGGGCGTGGGGGGTGGTGGGATGAATTGGGAGACTGGGATTGACATGTATACACTGATGTGTATAAAATGGATAACTAACAAGAGCCTGCTGTATAAAAAATAAATAAAATAAAATTCAAAAATTCAAAAAAAAAAACCCCATATACTTTGGTAGCTTTATGTTTTTGAAATTCTGCACTCAAATAGTATTAGATAATTATCTTATTTAGCCTCATCTACATGTGTCACTTATATAGTTCTGAAGAGAGGTTTTCTAGGATATAATTTTATACTGTCCCATTCATTAGTCACCAGAAGATAAAAAATTTAAAATAATTTCCTGAAGGGAAATTATGAAACAAAATTAACAAAATGAATGTTAGCAATGGTAAATATAATGCCTTGGTTTTACATTCAGATAAATAAATTGCATGAACACAGCATGAAAAGGCACTTGCCTAAATAGTATTTTATATAAACAAGATTTTAATATTTTTTGACTGAAAAATCGTTACAATGTAAAATAAAGCATTGCTAACTCATCCATTAAATTTGGGTAACATTGGAGCTTCCCTGGTGGCGCAGTGGTTAAGAATCTGCCTGCCAATGCAAGGCACACGGGTTCGAGCCCTGGCTGGGAAGATCCCACATGCCACAGAGCAGCTAAGCCCGTGAGCCACAACTACTGAGCCTGCGCGTCTGGAGCCTGTGCTCCGCAACAAGAGAGGCCGCGACAGTGAGAGGCCCGCGCACCGCGATGAAGAGCGGCCCACGCTCGCCGCAACTGGAGAAAGCCCTCGCACAGAAACGAAGACCCAACACAGCCAAAAATAAATAAATAAATTAATTAATTAATTTTTAAAAAAATTTAGGTAACATTAACATAAATATGGTAAAGTATAGCTTAAGAGATTCAGACGCAGGAAAACCTTTCCAGTGTTCAGGCAATAATTGAAAAAGTCTTTATATATTTAAAATCCCCACTGTTCACAAAAGTTACCAACAATTTCAGTAGAAACCGGGCAAGGACAAGCAGGAAAACAAAAGGTCTAGAGACCATTCATGGGAAGAATATTGAAGGGATTTAGGCTGTTTAACACAGGGAAAATATAAGACTTTCATAGGACAATGATGGCAGTCTTTAAATATCTGAATGGATGTTATATGGATAAAGTGTTAAGCTTCTCTAAAGATGCAGATGGAGAGCTTGGGACAACGGTAAACATTAGAAAAATACAGATTTATGTTTAATACAAGAATATATTTTGCAATAATAGTAATAATTCTTGAAAGCATTCAAGAGAAGCCAAATTATCATTTGTAACAGATATTATACAGAGGCATTTCTACACTGAGTATGAGATTGGGCTAGGTATATCTAGTGTCCTCTTGCTTCCTAAGATTCATTATTCCGAGTACATACGAGCACTTACTAAAAGGAGAGATGATAGAGAAGGCAGGGCTATTTAACGCATATTTTTGGACCAATTTTTTTCATCAGTTATATTGATCTTAAGGCTGGAATCGACAGAACAAACATGGTTAGAAGAATTACATGTGAGAGAGGTAAGAAAACTATAAGATAATACCCAGTCACCTGAGTGTAGTTTATGTAAATACATTTTTTTGTATAGACATATCCTCATTTCTTCCAGGGAAATTATCAAATATGCTTTCACATAAATGTAAAAATCTAGGAACTTCTGAATTAATACTGAAACTTTTAAACTGTTAAAATTATGGTCCTCAAGTGTAAAGATAAAAAAAAAAAATACAACATTAATTAAACGTAACATTTGGTAAAATCTATAATAAAGTATATCTACCAAATATATATAGAATATTGTTATTAAAATAAACAACAGATTCATAGTATCATAAACTTTAAAAGTTAACAAAGAGACATCCCTTTAAGACCTTAACCACAATTTAAGGAAAAGAAGGTTTTTTTCTAGTGAAGCAATTTCCTGCACATAAAAACAACAAAGAAAAGATTTAAGTTCACTGTAACATATTGACTGCTGGGAATTAGCAAAAAATAAATAAATAAAATTTTAAAAAGTTCCCCAATTTAATCGCTCAGTTTTTGCTTACAGTAAAGGCTCTAAATCTGTCCCAAACTACTGGTGTTTCTAAGATAAAGCACAGAGTTTTCCCTGAGGTTCCCTTGGTACCCGAAACTACATCTCTGCATAAAATTATTCCAAGAGAGTCACACTAAATATAGAAAGAGAACACCTTTCCATATGCTTAAAAACTATTTAAAAAATATGAAATCAAAGAACGCAAAATTATAATATATATAACCATTTTCCGTATCTAATATCAGTTTCAATGAGATTAGAACTGTATTTTATATTTTTAGGGACTTGAGTTTGTTAGTAATTGTGTGGGCTTGCAAAATGAAATTACTATGATAATTATGGTAACTGTGGAATAAGGATAAGATTTTCATTTTTTTTGTCAACCATACCCCATCCTTGTCCTCAGCCCCAGTGCTGTGGTTGTGTGATTTGAGGTAAGTTTGTGGATAAATGGATGCATTCATCATTCTTAGGTTTTCTCCAACAGAGGCATCTCCTCTTGTTCCTCTTTTTGAAGATATACATCTCCTGGACTGGGCTAGAGCCAGGATTTAATACATGATGTGACCCTGACACAGTCCTGCTGAAGAAATTGCCTATCCTGGCCTCTGGGGATGTGAAGTGGGGAAGCTGGAGGCGGCAAAGGGACTCGGAAGTGAGGATGCAGATTGACTCAGATTGCCCAGGGCTGTTCACAGTTAAAACATTATTCCCATTTTACAGATGATGAAATTGAGGCTTAGATAAAGAAATTGTGATCATATAGAGTTATATCATATTGGCATGCTCACTCTTTATTTCCTGAAACATATTTATTAGATTTTACTTGAGTTAAATATAATATCTTGACTAGCCAAGTTAAACTTCAAAAGGTTTACCTTTAGAAGATTAACAATCACATAGAATAACAGATAACCATTTGAAAATTTGAACAAGTGCATGAAAAGTTTGGGATCATTTCAGATATGTTCAAAGTGAACTTTCAGATGTGTGTTCAAAGATTCCAACTATAAATATGAATAATTATCTCTTGCAGATAAGTCATCTGATAACTTTCACTTCTAAAAAAGGCTACTTTTGATTTTTTTTCACATTAATGATGACTGATGAAAATATTTGCTCCTACTCCAGAATCCAAACAATAAGAAAGTTCAAATTACCAGACATTGCTGGAAAAGTACTATAAAAACTGTGTCCATCATGAGTTCACAGTTTCATAATTCTAAAGATATAAAGTGATTATTAGATTTTAAATATTAAATGTCATTGACAGTAACACTGATGTTAAACATTAGCCACCACTGTTAACTTAGGAGAAATTTAAGTAGCTCTAATAATGCTCTGACTCTTAGCAGTAAATCTTTCTGTATTCTACTCCATTCCTCCTCAGGATAACTGAATTTTTACCTGTTGGCTGTATCAGAGGGGCTAGTCTGATGACTGATAACTATCTCATACCCTGTTTCCTTTTCCATTCCAGGAGAGGTTTGCTGTCTACTTCCACGATCATAATCGGACACATATTTCTCTATTTTATGAAAATAAAATATAAGCTATATCCATCTTCCCTCACCTACTAAGCAAAACTACCACCTCCTCCTTCTCTTCTCTTCCAGGTTGATGAGACTTTAAATTGCCTTCACTCTGCACTGCTTCCCACCCCCTTTCCCACAGTAGAATGCTTTCCCTCTACTGACTCTGTCTTCCTCTATCACCTTGGCTCTACTGAGATTGTATAAAAATCTTAATTCCAAGCAACTACTAGGTTTTTCTTTAAGTACATTTCCTCTATTACGAAAATCTTTATTTAGCCATTTTATTACAAATTCCCAGTCATTCCAATATTATTCACATAGATTCATGCACACATATTCACACATGTACACAAACGGAGTGTGCAAGTTTCACTGCTTATTACTGTTTCCTTAACACATCTTCTACTCCCTTCTTTAGGTCTCTGTTCTGATTCATTAAGAGTACTTTTAACAAAGTAATTTTAAACGTATTTTTGACAAATAAGGTACACAATATGGATATAGTCTCTGAGTCCTTGTCTCCTTGAAAGTTTTTCACTTTTTTCCTGACAGATGAATGGTGCTTTGGCTAAGTATATATTTCTTCACTGGCAAACGTCTTCCTTCAGTAGTAGTTTGTAGATGTTATTCTATTGTCTTCTAGCTTCGTGTTGCAAATGAGAAGTCTGATGACAGACTATTCTTTTTTTAAGTTATTTTTATTTTTGTATGAAAGCTTGAATTTTTTTCCTTTTTAGGCATGGATTTTGAGAATTTTAGAAAGATATGTCCAAATAATTTCTTTTGTATTCAAGCTTTCCTGTGGCCCTTTCAACATGCATACTCAGGGAAATGTTTCTCTAGTATGTTTTACTTATTGATTTTCCTCCATCTCTAACTTTTTTCTTTGTATCTTCTATAAAGCACTGCCTTGAAATGCCTTGTCTCATTTCAACCTTTTCCTTCATGGTTTCATCTCTTTGCATTTTGGTTCTGTGTTTTTAAATATTTCTTATTCTAGATGTTCTAGGCTAATAATCAAATTCTCAGCAGTAACCATCCCCGTCTTTAATTAATTTATTGAATTTCTAAATTCAAATGTTTCTGTCATTCCAGTGTAAATTTTTATGCAGTAGACTCCTTTGGTTGCTTTTGTTATTATTTTTGTTTGGTGAAAGTAACAGTCTGCCTCCTTCAATTTGTGCTTCCTCCCTAGCAGATGTCAATGGTGATTACTTTCTTTGATCTTCTGTTTAATTTCTCAGTGCACTCAGGGACATTTTGTTGTTGTTGTTTGTTTTGGTTTTTTCTCATGAGTTTATTTTCTTATGAGAATCAGAGCAAGATGGTATAGAATCTTATGTAGAAACAACCTGCACTTTCTGTTCTGTGGACCTGTTATATACCAGCTGGCAAGCCACCTGTCCTCCACTGAAGGTATCATAAAGTTTCTCTGCTGCCAGGTTTCCTTGCTATCAAGGTCAGTACTGTGTAGTTCACCTGTTACAAAGGAAGGCAGCTATACTCACCACTATACCACCAACGCTTCTCATCTGTTACAAAGGAATCATCAGGTAAGTACTCCTAGGATTGCCCATGTACCAGTTACTGCAATTCATTTCCAAAAGCTACACTTCACCGTAGACAAAGCTAGCTCCAGGTATTCTGACCATCATACCCCAAGGACTCTATGCCATAAAACCACAAGCTCCTATACTGTACCTATGGTGATTAAGTCCTGTGCTCAAGACCTCTCTGCATGGCCTCTGATCAGTCTCTGAGAACCTCAGGAGATTAACATGATGCTGCCTTAACGTTAATGTGCACAAAAAATATCTAGATATTTTAATGAAATACAAGTTCTGAGTCAGTAGGTCTCCATTTGAGCTCATGTGTCTCCCAGGTGAGGTAGATGCTTCTCATCTGCAAAACATACTTTGTATAACAAGGGAGTAGTTAATGTAGTCAGTAATGATTTGTAAAGAGAAAAGTAGCAAGAAAGTCTATTCATATTTCCATATTCCTAAACTTCCTTCTCCAACTCTTTAAGTGCCCTGCCTGCTTGTGCCCTCCATGTGGAGTAGAGAAGCCCCAGGGTCACAAGTCTGGCTCGTTGATGAATGATGCTCAATACTAAAGCCAAATGTCCATTTGTTTCATTTTTGAGAATGTTTCCCCATGAATTTCTTGTTACATTCATTTACCCACTTGCTGGAACTTCTATTTACAACTGGCTGGAATTCACTGTTTTCATAACATGTTGATATTATTCTTGGCTTCTTTGACTTCATTCTCCACTCTAGTTCTAGGTCCTGACATTTAACTAATTTGCACAATCTGGTCTGATTGTTTGGGGCATGGCCTAATACAAAACAGTAAGTAGACATAGTAGAGTAATGATGCTGTGGACACTTCAAGTAAGACAATTTGCATAGATGCCTCAAATGTTTATTTACTTATTTGCTTGTTTGTTTAAATAAGAAGCACTAAAAAGGACTTCCCTGATGGCACAGTGGTTAAGAATTTGCCTGCCAGTGCAGGGAATAAGGGTTAGAGGCCTGATCAAGGAAGATCCCACATGCTGTGGAACAACTAAGCCAATGTGCCACAACTACTGAGCTTGCACTCTAGAGCCCATGAGCCACAATTACTGAACCTGCATGCCACAACTACTGAAGCCCATACACCTAGAGCCATGCTCTGCAACAAGAGAAGCCACTGCAGTGAGAAGCCCGTGCACAGCAATGAAGACCCAACACAGGCAAAAATAAATAAATAAATAAATAAATAAATAAATAAATAAATAAGTTTATTTAAAAAAAAAGAAGTGTTATAAAATTAAATAATTAGCTGATAAAGTAATCAATATCTATGTCTAAATATTTCTGTATACCAAAGCCTGTAGGCATCCTCATATTCTAGAACAAATAGTTGTTTGATTCATTCATCCAACAAACATATATTGAAAATCTATCATGTGCCAAGCACCCTGCAAAGTGATTGTGATTTAACAGTAAACAAAGCAGGCATTGCTAGTTATCCTTAAATGTTATCACTGATTAGAGAGATTTGGAAATGTACTTTACCAAGTTAAGGGACATCATTAGACTATACAATCTGCATATAAACTGAATTTGGTTAAAGAGCATGTAAAGAAATAATCTTGAGAGCACCAGAACCACAACTAACTGCTGAACAATCATCGACAGGAAGACGCTGGAAGTCACCAGAAAAGATATCCCACATTCAAAGACAAAGGAGAAGCTGCAATGAAATGGTAGGAAGGGTGCAATCACAAAAAAATCAAATCCCATAACCACTGGGTGGGTGACTCACAAACTGGAGAATAATTATACCACAGAAGTCCACCCATTGGAGTGAAGGTTCTGAGCCACACGTCAGGCTTCTCAACCTGGGGGTCAGGCAATGAGAGGAGGAATTCCCAGAGAATCAGACTTTGAAGGCTAGTGGGATTTGATTGCAGGACTTCGATAGGACTGGAGAAAAAAGAGACTCCACTCTTGGAGGGCACACACAAAGTAGTGTGTGCATCAGAACCCAGGGGGAAAGAGCAGTGACCCCATAGGAGACTGAACCAGACCTACCTCTAGTGTTGGAGGGTCTCCTGCAGAGGTGGGGGGTGGCTGTGGCTCACGGTGGGGACAAGGAAACTGGCAGCAGAAGTCCTGGGAAGTACTCCTTGGTGTGAGCCCTCACAGAGTCCACAATTAGCCCCATAAAAGAGCCTATAGGCTCCAGTGTTGGACTGCCTCAGGCCAAACAACCAACAGGGAGGGAACTCAGCACCATCCATCAGCAGAAAAGTGCATTAAAGTTTTACTGAGCTCTGCCCACCAAGCAACACCCAGCTCTACCCACCACCAGTCCCTCCCATCAGGAAGCTTGCACAAGCCTCTTAGATAGCCTCATTCACCAGAGGGCAGAGAGCAGAAGAAAGAAGAACTAAAATCCTGCTGCCTGTGGAACAAAAAACACATTCAGAGAAAGATAGACAAAATGAAAATGCAGAGGACTATGTACCAGATGAAGGAACAAGATAAAACCCCCAGAAAAACAATTAAATTAAGTGAAGATAGGCAATCTTCCAGAAAAAGACTTCAGAATAATGATAGTAAAGATGATCTAGGAACTTGGAAAAAGAATGGAGGCAAAGATTGAGAAGATGAAAGAAATGTTTAACAAAGACCTAGAAGAATTAAAGAAGAAAAACCAAAAAGGATTAAAGAACAAACAAACAGAGTTGAAAACTACAATAACTGAAATCAAAAATACACTAGAAGTAATCAATAGCAGAATAACTGAGGCAGAAGAATGTATAAGTGACCTGGCAGACAGAATGGTGGAATTCACTGCCACAGAACAGAATAAAGGAAGAAGAAGGAAAAGAAATGAAGATAGCCTAAGAGACCTTGGGGGCAGCATTAAACACAACAACATTTGCATTATAGGGGTCCCAGAAGGAGGAGAGAGAGAGAAAGGACCCGAGAAAATATTTGAATAGATTATAGTTGAAAACCTCCTTAACAAGGGGACGGACATAGCCACCCACGTCCAGGAAGCACAGAGAGTCCCAGGCAGGATAAACCCAAGGAGAAACACGCCAACACACATAGTAATCAAACTGACAAAAATTAAAGACAAAGAAAAATTATTAAAAGCAAGAAGAGAAAAATGACAAATAACATACAAGGGAGCTCCCAGAAGGTAAACAGCTGATTTCTCAGCAGAAACTCTACAAGCTGGAAGAGAGTGGTACGATATATTTAAAGTGATGAAAGGGAACAACCTACAACCAAGATTACTCTACCCAGCAAGGATCTCAATCAGATTTGAGGGAGAAATTAAAAGCTTTACAGAAAAGCAAAAGCTAAAAGAATTCAGCATCACTAAACCAGCTCTACAACAAATGCTAAAGGAACTTCTCTAAGTGGGAAACACAAGAGAAGAAAAGAACCTACAAAAACAAACCTAAAACTATTAAGAAAATGGTAATAGGAACATACATATCAATAATTACCTAAATGTGAATGGATTAAATGTTCCAACCAAAAGACACAGGCTCAATGAATGGATACAAAAACAAGACACATATATATGCTGTCTACAGAGACATACTTCAGACCCAGGGACACACAGACTGAAAGTGGGGGGATGGAAAAAGATATTCTATGCAAATGGAAATCAAAAGAAATCTAGAGTAGCAATACTCATATCAGATAAAATAGACTTTAAAGTAAAGAATGTTGCAAGAGACAAGGAAGGACACTACATAATGATCAAGGGATCAATCCAAGAAGATATAACAATTATAAAACTATAGGCACCCAACATAGGAGCACCTCAATACATAAGGCAAATGTTAACAGATATAAAAGAGGAAATTGATAGTAACACAATAATAGTGGGGGACTTTAACACCTCACTTACACCAATGGACAGGTCATCCAGACAGAAAATTAATAAGGAAACACAAGCTTTAAATGACACAATAGACCAGGTAGATTTAATTGATATTTATAAGACATTCTATCCAAAAAACAGCAGATTACACTTTCTTCTCAAGTACACACAGAATATTCTGGAGGATAGATCACATTTTGAGTCGCAAATCCAGCCTCAGTAAATTTAAGAAAATTGAAATCATATCAAGCATATTTTCCAACCACAACACTATGAGATTAGAAATAAAGGACAGGGAAAGAAAGGTAAAAAACACAAACACATGGAGGCTAAACAATACTTTATTAAGTAACCAAGAGATCACTGAAGTAATCAAAGAGGAAGTCAAAAAATGCCTAGAGACAAATGACAATGAAAACACGATCGTCCAAAACCTATGGATGCAACAAAAGCATTTCTAAGAGGGAAGTTTATAGCAATACAATCCTACCTCAGGAAACAAGAAAAATCTCAAATAATAAATAAATAAATCTCAAATAAATAAATAAACAATCTAACCTTACACCTAAAGGAACTAGAGAAAGAAGAACAAACAAAATCCCAAGTTAGTAGAAGGAAAGAAATCATAATGATCAGAGCAAGAATAAATGAAATAGAAACAAAGAAAACAATAGCAAAGAACAATAAAACTAAAAGCTGGTTCTTTGAGAAGATAAACAAAATTGATAAACCTTTAGCCAGACTCATCAAGAAAAAGAGGGAGAGAACTCAAATCAATAAAATTAGAAACAAAAAAGGAGAAGTTACAACAGACACTGCAGAAATACAAAGCATCACAAGAGAGTACTACAAGCAACTCTATGCAAATACAATGTACAACCTAGAAAAAATGGACAAATTCTTAGAAAGGTATAACCTTCTAAGACTGAACCAGGAAGAAATAGAAAATATGAACAGACCAATCACAAGTAATGAAATAGAAACTAAGATTAAAAATCTTCCAACAAACAAAAGTCCAGGACCAGATAGCTTCACAGGTGAATTCTATCAAATATTTAGAGAAGAGCTAACACCCATCCTCCTCAAACTCTTCCAAAAATTGCAGAGGAAGGAACACTCCTAAACTCATTCTATGAGACCACCATCACCCTGATACCAAAACCAGACAAACATACTACAAAAACAGAAAATTACAGACCAATATTACTGATGAATATAGATGCAAAACTCCTTAACAAAATACTAGCAAACAGAATCCAACAACACATTAAAAGGATCATACACCATGATCAAGTGGGATTTATCCCAGGGATGCAAGGAGTCTTCAATATACACAAATCAATCAATGTGATACACCATATTAACAAACTGAAGAAGAAAAACCATATGAACATCTCAATAGATGCAGAAAAAGCTTTTGACAAAATTCAACACCCATTTATGATAAAAACTCTCCAGAATGTGGGCATAGAGGGAACGTAACTCAACATAATAAAGGCCATATATGACAAACCCACAGCAACCATCATTCTTAATGGTGAAAAACTGAAAGCATTTCCTCTAAGATCAGGAACAAAACAAGGATGTCCACTCTTGCCACCATTATTCAACAGATTTTTGGAAGTCCTCACTATGTCAATCAGAGAAGAAAAAGAAATAAAATGAATCCAAATTGGAAAAGAAGTAACTGTCTCTGTTTGCAGATGATATGATATTATACATAGATAATCCTAAAGATGCTGCCAGAATACTCCTAGACCTAATCAATGAATTTGGTAAAGTTGCAGGATACAAAATTAATGCACAGAAATCTCTTGCATTCCTATATTCTAACAATGAAAAAGCAGAAAGAGAAATTAAGGAAAGAATCTCATTCACCATTGCAAGAAAAAGAATAAAATACCTAGGAATAAACCTACCTAAGTAGACAACAGAACTGTACTCAGAAAACTATAAGACAACGATGAAAGAAATCAAAGATGACACAAACAGATGGAGAGATATATCATGTTCTTGGATTGGAAGAATCAATATTGTGAAAAAGACTATACTATCCAAAGCAGTCTACAGATTCAGTGCAATCCCTATCAAATTACCAATGACATTTTTTACAGAACTAGAGCAAAAAAATCTTAAAATTTGTAGGGAGACACAAAAGACCCTGAAGAGCCAAAGCAATCATGAGGGAAAAAAACCGAGCTGGAAGCATCAGACTCCCTGACTTCAGACTGTATTACAAAGCTACACTAAACAAGACAATATGGTACTGGCACAAAAACAGAAATATAGATCAATGGAACAGGACAGAAAGCCCAGAGATAAACCCACGTACCTATGGTCAACTAATCTATGACAAAGGTGTCAAAGATATACAATGGAGAAAGGACAGTCTCTTCAATAAGTGGTGTTGGGAAAACTGGACAGCTACATGTAAAAGAATGAAATTAGAACACTCTCTAACACCATACACAAAAATAAACTCAAAATGGATTAAAGACCTAAATATAAGACCAGACACTGTAAAACTCTTAGAGGAAAACACAGGAAGAACACTCTTCGGCATAAATCATAACATGACCTTTTTTGAGTCACCTCCTAGAGTAATGGAAATAAAAAAAATAAATAAACAAATGGGACCTAATGAAAGTAAAAAGTTTTGCATAGCAAAGGAAACTATAAACAAGAGGAAAAGAAAACCCTCAGAATGGGAGAAAATATTTGCAAACGAATCAACAGACAAAGGATTAATCTCCAAAATATATAAACAATTCATGCAGCTCAATATTAAAAAAAACAAACAACCCAATCAAAAAATGGGCAGAAGACCTAAATAGATATTTCTCCAATGAAGACATACAGATGGCCAAGAGGCACATGAAAAGCTGCTCAACATCACTAATTATTAGAGAAATGCAAATCAAAACTACAATGAGGTGTCACCTCACACCAGTTAGAATGGGCATCATCAGAAAATCTACAAACAACAAATGCTGGAGAGGGTGTGGAGAAAAGGGAAACCTCTTGCACTGTTGGTGGGAATGTAAATTGATACAGCCACTATGGAGAACAGTATGGAGGTTCCTTAAAAAACTAAAAATAGAGTTACCATATGCCCCAACAATCCCACTACTGGGCACATACCCAGAGAAAACCATAATTCAAAAAGACACATGCACCCCAATGTTCATTGCAACACTATTTACAATAACCAGGTCATGGAAGCAACCTAAATGCCCATTGATAGATGAATGGGTAATGAAGATGTGGTACATATATAAAATGGAATATTACTCAGCCATAAAAAGGAATGAAATTGGGTCATTTGTAGAGACGTGGATGGACCTAGACACTGTCATACAGAGTGAATAAGTCAGAAAGAGAAAAACAAATACCATATATTAACACACATATGTGGAATCTAGAAAAATGGTATAGATGAACTGTTTTGCAAGGCAGAAATAGAGACAAAGATGTAGAGAACAATGTATGGACACCAGGGGGGGAAAGCACAGGGTGGGAGTAGGTGGTGGTGGTGTGATGAATTGAGAGATTGGGATTGACATTTATACACTAATATACACTAATATGTATAAAATAGATAATTAATAAGAACCTGCTGTATAAAAAATAAAATAAAATTCAAAAAATAAGAAATAATCTCATAATTTTGCTTGCTTTGAAATGATTTGTAGATTATATCGATATAAATGTATTTGTATTAAAGTGGTGAATCTTTAGTATATGCGTTGTTCCCAATCATATATGAAGACATGGATAAGTTTTGTTCTAGATTTTTGATACCATTAAAAATGGAGGACATCAATGTCATGGCAGAAGTTAACCACAAGGAGGCAGAAAGGACTGTGCTGGCTTTAACCATGATGGACGGCTTACAGTTCACTTTCCATAGGCAAATCATATTGTAATGAGTAAAACCCTATGCCAGTAAAATAATATCAATCAGGGATGGGCTTACATTCTAGCTGGTAAGCTCTCTTCTGGTGGAAGGAATTGGGCAAACGTGGAGGATCTGACAAGAGTCCTAGGGGAAGGGTTTAGAGGGTAAACAGAAGGTGCTGCAGAGGACTTGGGAGCTGCAGAGCATCCTGGCATGTGCCTGGGATGCCTCTGTAGGAGAGGCTGTGAAGACATAAACCAAGTATGTCAGAATGGCCTCCCTTTTCTGACTTTCTTCACTGCTGCATTGTTGAACTCCGCTGCTAGGAAATGGTGCAGCTCATTCCTTCAGTAGATTTTCTGAGTTGGTGTGATTATGGACTATTGTGCCAGGATGCAATTTTTTATTGCTCTCCCTAGCCTTTGTCATTGAGGGTCAAGCCCATTTGTGGTTGGGCCCTAATATGTAAGTTAAAGAATACTTAGTATATGCCATTGTTGAGCTTACAGTCTATATTATAAACACTTGAGTCATTCCTAGCTCTAAAGGATAGCAAGAATACATATAAACCTGTGCCAGGAAAACTATATGCAAAGCCAACATACTTTAGGAATTATGGGGAATGTTGTTCTTTTATACTGTATAATATGATTCTTGATAATCAAACAACAGGAGACAATTAAAAAGTAGGACTATTAGGTCAAAATATAAACAAAACTAAGGAAATGACTGTAACCAATCTTCTAGAGGGCTTCTGTTGAACATTAAATAACAAAATACATCAGTTTTCTATAATTGCCCAATTGATAAAAACCAAAACAATGGTCACTCAAATGGAACTCTTCCAGAATGACTCTCTAAGAAGGGAAGCCAAGTGAATTGAACAATGACATAGGAACAGCTAATACCTTTTGAATGCTTATTATGCACCAGTACCTGGTTAACTGTTTTAGATGTGCATGGCAGGTATTTTTTAGATTCACCATTTTGCAGATATATGGAAACAGAGGCATATATTTCACAAAGTCACACAACTAGCAAGTGGTGTGGTCAGGATTTAAATCCAATAGTGTTTGGCTACTGAGTTTGGACATTTAATCACTAATATAAGCAGAGAAGATGAGCAAACACTTGGAAGTTAAACTGAACTACAGTTTGAAGCTTGGCATGGCTGTGGATGAAATGACAGTAGACCAAACCACCCTACATTCTGAAATCAGAGAATTTGACTGTTGGGGAAAATCTGAAAGGCTGCATTGAAAACGGTTCATAGATGCAGGCTTCAATCATACTTCAAAGTACGTGGATGACCTAAACCAAGGTAATTCTTTTAATCATCAGTTTTGCAAAGAGAAACACAGAATGAAGCACAATTTGCACGTTCGTCAATTTTGTTTTCTTTCCTCTTCCAGAGCCATTACCTAGATATTATTCTTTAGATATTCTTTACGTATTCATATATACTTAGTTCCAATTTAAAAATTAGATTAACTGACATGCTTTAACTTTGGTATCTTTGATGAGAGTTTTTCATAGTCTCTTCAGGGAGGAAAAGCATTGCTACAACTAGTAATCACAATTATGAAACTGAAATAGTGATCATGATGGATTATTTAATAAAAATATCATTATATCTTATGCTATGGTGTCTCCACTGTTGTTGTGTTGGTCCTTCAGAAGTTGTTAGGTATCTATAGAATTACTTATGGCATTAGAGAATTTCTACCTTTTGTTGCTATTATTATTATTAATTTCTGTTGTTTAGTATCCATTTCACCTTCTTTGGGTAATTTCTTCTTCTGAGAAATTGTCTCCTCTTCTATTGTTTGTAGCCCAGAGAGAGCCTTAATCAAGTTGTGTTGCCCTTCTCTAGCCAAGAGGTAGCTCGGGTAACCTGAGCTTAGCATTTGGACTCTCACCTTATAATCTGAATCATGCATAAGAATGAAAACTGAAAACGTGCCCCCATGAGCCTAGGAAGCAGTCATACTTTTTAGACCCTAGAGTTACTTGGGATTTATTGTTTTCCATGTCTGTTTCTCTAATCTCCTGGATGCTGTAAGCTCTCACACAGCCTTTCAATCAATTCTGTTTTTGCTTAGGTTAGCTTAGTATCTATTTCTGGGAACTTAAAAAACTTAAAAGAAAAATAGGATACATTGATTTGACGTGATTGGGATTTGGCATGCTCTCAATATGCCTCCACAGTTCCCTTGGAACTTATTACCTAACCCTCAATATCTCTGAGCAGCCTACTTTTCCTCCCATCTCTGGCCCCTTCATAGCTGACCTGTTAGTTCTCTGCTCTGACCTGATTTTATCTACTTTGAAAACTTGACCACAAATTGGTCACATCCTGAGATGTCCACCTTTTCCCCACCTGAGCCCCTTATATTCTGAAATAAGTTCTCACTGTCATTAACAGTATTTTTTATCAGCCAGATCTTTGCCTTGTTACTATTTATTTAGTAATCATATACTAATTTTTCCCATTCTACTATACCACTTCCAATGCTCCCATGATTATTCAAAATAGTAGTCCAATATAATAAGCTAAAATCATGATCTTTTACATGAAAAATGAATCAGCATGAAATATAAATTTAATTCCATCAAAGATAAATAATTTTCAAACTGCCCAATGGGTTATAGCAAAGGCTGTGTTAATGGCTTCAAAATTAAAAAAAAAACAAAAACAAAAACAAATAAAGAACAAAAGGAGTCTCATTTCTGCTTCTTGAGAGTGTCCTTAGATGTATTTTGTGGTTCCAGAGGAGGTTAAACAAAATTCTTGTTTGCTTCTAAGAAAATTCCACTCTTACATCCATAAGCACAATTATTTCTGTATGTCTTCACACTGTGCATTTTTATGATTACAAAATAAGTCTTATATTAAATACTTATAAACTTGCTACAAAAACACTTCATTAATCAAACTACTAATATAAGGATAAAAAAACATTTTATCACTTTTTTCCCAAATAAATAGCAAATATCACTCAGTAACTGAAAGAAAAATATTAGAGAAAGAACCATATGAATGAATGGAAAGTACTATTTTCAGTTTCAGTTAACAAACATTCAATTATTTTTCAGAAAAAATATGATAATTACATGAAAATGTGATTAATGTTTAATGTGCTATTACGGTATTATTTATAGCTTAATGTTATTGTTGGTTGCCATTGTGTTCTCTCACAGTCTTAGGTCAGTTGTAGTTGCATAGGGCAAAGGCTAGTGACATTCTTCAGAGGAAAGAGAATGATGTGTTTCAGGTGCCACTGAACTCAAAGCATGATGCCAAGGACAAAATTAGAAAGTGCTAAAAGCAATTATAGAGGACAATCCTCACTGAAATTTATAGCACATTTGAAAAACTACATCCATACTGCCTAATTATCTCTGTAGGAGAACTTTCATCTCCAGCGACCAGAAATTTTAAATTCAAATTTTAGTAATATAGGTCAACATAAACGCAGAAAGAAAAAAAAGAAAACTGATAATTGCAAAACTGGGAAATAAATCCAGAGAAGTGATTTCAGCTAACAGAAATAGTACAGAAGTGAGTTCCGCTAACAGAAATAGCAACTATCATTTCAAAACAAATTTTTAAAAAGTATTCCTAAATATAATACAAGAAGTGCTCCAATCTTCTACAACTAAAAGTCTATAAATGACAGTTCACAAATAGTGACTTCTCACCTCTTAATGATCAGCTTTGCAGAGTCATATCTTTTCACAAGGAAACTACAGCCTCAAATGAATCATAAAGGTCAGTTGAAAAGAAGAGAAAAAGGGTTTAATGAATTTTTTTCAATGGAAAAAGTTTTTATCACTTGGAATCACAGGGAATTTGGCCAGCAACACAGGTGCATTGGCTGGATCAGTTTCAAGGAAGAAATTTCTCTGCATGAAATTTATGGGTCTAATATTATTTTGAAGAACAGTTTAAAATGATCACAACAATAAACTGGGGGGCTTTACTCACAAGATACTCAGATATTCCAATGAACAACCTACATTATTCCAGGAAGAGGAGGATGTTTCAAGGAACTTTCATGCACGGAGTTCTCCAGGGTGTTGGGTTATAGTTCAGAGAACTACAGGGTATCTAATAGGTACCTAGTTGTGTAGGAGAACATCTGAAAAGCCAATCTGGGTCAAAGGGTGCAACAGCTGGATGCATGACAAGCCAAGGAAGTCATCAGTTAATGATGGATGGGAACTTAGGGAACATAATTCTTTCTTCAGCAATGTAAGCACCTTGAATGCAAGTCAATATTCTCAAAACCTGGCATAAAGATGTTAGTGTCGGTGAACAAAGCCTTTTACTGCTGTTGTTACATCAAACAATGATTGCCTTTAAAGGATTCTAAATTTCATCAGTAGAGATTACTGGATTTAAACAAAAAATACTCTTTCATATCTCATTAGGTTAGCTTCAAATATAGATATCATAATTCACATAAAATTAAAATAGGGCTCTGTCAAGAGTAGGCTTTATCACAACTGCTTCCCAAACTTCCTTAAGGTAGGGTAGACTATGAACTCAGTATTTCCAGTCTCATTCTCTCTAAATATTCATTTATCCAACACAGATTTTCTAACCCATGCCCTGCTTAGAGTAGGAAAATTTTATAAGTAAAATCACTTGAGAATCTCAACTGGAAACTTCAGAGTTTGCTCTCTTTGTAAGTTTAAGGTTGGAGATACATTATATATATATATATATATATATATTACATATATAAATTAATATACAAATTAATATATATATATGCATACTTTGAGAATAGGATTTCTTTAATGAGTAGAACTCTATAAAGAAAAAGCAAAATTCTTGCAAACCTCAGTGTTGAGTTAGATTATATTTTTATACTACTTAAAATATATATAAACATGAAACTAGGTATAAACTATTTATATATAAATTAGGTATAGAATTAACACATAACCTATACATATAAAATTAAACTGACATAAATGAAAAACAAAACCACAATATCAATAAATTCAAATTATCAACATAAATTTAATGTGACAGATAAAGTTGTATCATAAACTAAATAGCAGCTTACAGAATGAACACATAACTTAGCTGCGTGGTGCAGATTCTTTACACTTCCGCATTGTGTTAAACCCCAGGGCTATGCCCCTAATGACAACATTTTATGGCTTTTCTTGTTAAACTATTGCAAAATCTTCCTTTAGGCAGTGTGACTTGAAGTCTTGTAACTTTTATCTTCACTCAAATGAATCAATGGACTATTACATCAGCATTTGTTCTTTTCCCATTAGCCCAGGAAATTATAGTTGTGATATTCGGGGCAAACTCTATTGTAAATACAAACTTTTGTAAATTTCTAGCACTGAAATTGTGCAATATACACATTTAAAAGATGGTCATTCATACAATTAAATTATGGTGTATCATTCTCATTCACATACCATAATACATATATCAAAATGTTTAAAGAGAATGTTTATTCCAGCTTGTTTTATAAAGTGATCACAGTGATATAAAGGAAGTCACAATAGTCCTTTCATTCCTCAGCCTGTGCCTCTTTTCCCTCTGTTTTTAGACTTCTATCCTTTCCTTTCCATCCAGTAACTACTGATTGCTCTGTGCCCATGCCAGACCTGTCCAATCATGGAGAAAATTACTTTGGTGAACACATGCACAGTAAAGCATTGCTTTCATAATAAGTTACCACTCCCAGGATTATTTATAAAAACTACCTAGGTAGGGAAAGCACTGCTTATACAAAATGAATTAATTTCTATCACCTACCATAGTAAGGATATATATTTTCATAGCAGCCCTTTCTTGGTGTCAGATAAACCAAACTATGCTGAAAAATAGTATTCTGTCTATGTTGACCGAATTAAATTTAATTAACCAATGCTATCTATATAGGATGAATATATTTTTCTAGAACAACTTTCTGCTTTCCATACATACTAAAAAAGAACTGTAACAAGTTAGGTTTTCTATTGTAAATTGCTACCAATTATCAGTTTATATCTAAGACTATTTCCTAGATGCTTGCTAAATGAATTATTCATATTTCTCTAAGTTAGGCTGAGGATCAACTAAGTCCAAAATATCAGTGGCTTTAATACTTATTTCCCGTTCAAATTATAGTGGTTATGCCTTTGTATTGGGCTGTGGTCAGTGTGGTCAGTGTTCAGATCTGCAGTATTGTCTTCTCAGAGACTCAGGCTGAAGAAGCAGCCCTGCCTGAGACATGTTGTTACATTAACAATGGTTGTAAACAGAAGTGGCAAAATTAAACAATATGAGCACATTTAAAGCTGCTTCTTAGAAGTAGCATATTTCATGTCCTCTCATGTTCTGTTAGTCAAAATGAGTGTCATGAACAACGCTGACAGCTGAGTAGAGAAAAACTCGGCCTATAAGGACTCGTTGCAAGAGTGTGGAAGAAGTCAAAAACTGAGCCCAATGTTACAAAAATTACCACTGTAAATAATGTGCTAGGGATGTGATTAAACAATATAGCTGATTTTCTCATCTTTTACAAATCCCTCATGGTGGCCAGGAGCTCAGGCTTTGGAGTCAGGCAGCCATGATGAGACTCAAACTTTGACACTCACTAGCTGTTTGATCTGGAGCAAACCCTCTCTGTCTCAGTTTTCTCAACTGAAAAAAAAATTAATAATATCAGTCTCACAGCTTTATTCTAAGTATTAAATGAGGTACTTAATGTAAAAATCTTGAATATCCTCTTAGAATTTTGTACATTAATACGCTTTCCATCTCTCCCTCATCCATCATCTCTACACCTCATACCACTTTAATTCTGAAAAGTTCAAGCAATGTGCAATTTAAATAGTCATTTTCAGTACTATTTTGCATGAATCACTCTTGTCCTTAATCAAATAAAATGACCTTATTTTGTTTTTATCATTTGTCACATTGTTCCTGCAAACATATATGATATGAAAGCAATTAATCTGGGAAGGGAGTAGAAAAATTTCACAATAAAACATTGTGTAGAAGTAAGCTCAAGTGAGCAGGTCATTTTACGTTCTGACATTCTTTCTAATGTTCATGACTTTTCACGAAAGCAAGTTATCCAAAACAGTGAAAATTTTATACACTCCCCCTGTTCTTTCTAGTACGAGTAACTGCATGTTATTATATTTATTTCACACTAAACTGTTAGCCAGTAGCTTTATTGTTATGTATTTCTAAATGAAGAAAATGTTATATAGGCTACAATGATCCTCACATACTTAAGAGATGATCTACATGTTGAGCA
The DNA here is from genome assembly GCF_028023285.1 of Balaenoptera ricei. Taxonomy (NCBI): domain Eukaryota; kingdom Metazoa; phylum Chordata; class Mammalia; order Artiodactyla; family Balaenopteridae; genus Balaenoptera; species Balaenoptera ricei. The sequence goes on from NC_082655.1 coordinate 55,084,974, forward strand.
TGGGGTAGTTTCCAGAAGAGGCCACTTCTCAGAAGCTAAATCTATTTCCAAAAAAAAAAAAAAAAAATCGTAAAGAAAAGTTGGAACATATTAAATGAAAATTTCTAACCAAAACCTTAGCATTACTTTTGTTCATTCAAGTGTTCATTGGTTAGGAAAATGGTTCTTAGGATGGAGTTATACCACTTAGGGAAACAGAAGGAAGTGATTTCCTCCAGTGAGTCTGTTGCATGCAACAGCCTAATGAGGTTCAACAGGGCCCATCAAAAGCCCAGTGAATGACCATGTATGTCAACGTGCTATTTCTCAGCCATTAAGAACGCGCTTGTGTATAAAAGAGATTTGCCCCTACAGTCATGGAAATTGCTGTTTAGATGAGGAAGGAAGTGTTAAACAAATAATTACAGGGGAGTAAACATGTTACACAAAGTTAGGAACCAGAGACAGCACATAAAGACAAAAAATAATAATGACTCAAAATTAGCCCTGAAAAATCCCTTAAATAGACCAAAAATATATGACTCACATTATAAAGGTTGATACTTCGCCATATTCTTTATTTTTTGGAAGAAATAATTTATAAAAAAATTGTATATTGGGCCTAAAAATGCTTTAGACATTTACCTTTTATTCAATTGGATTTATCTAGGATTATTTAACTTAGGGGATGAGATGCTGTTGTATACGAGGACATTGTAAAGGAGGTAGTGAAATGAGGGTGAAAATGATTGAGATTTGGTTTGTGATAAGGAAATGGAATTTGTTCTGGGTAAAAAGATTTTTCTGAGGCAGAGAACAACACTCCCAAGAACTAACAGTTGCTGGAGAAAACGATAGGTCAGAGCGGTGTAAGTATTACTGGAACTATGTGTCTAGAATCTCTTTGGCATTTGTTGAGTGCCACCAACAGTGATTGGAATATAATTTGGTAAGTTTTATATTTTTGCTTCTTTCAACTGTGTTTATTTGTAAATATCCCTTGCAAAGACAGAGAAACCTGTTAACTGGATTTTTAATATTTATACTTATGTATAATAGAAACACTGGACAAGTAATAGTCATTTTGATATTTTCTCTTCAAAAGATACACACTCACATTTAACTGAACTCATCCTGATTGCAAAGCAAAGCACAATGAATTCCCAGAAATTGCAAAAAATTGTTATGTCTGTTACATTTTCAGTTTCTTAAATGTGTGATAGTCTAATTAACTTAAAGTGAAAAATACTGAGATGATTTCAGCTAATAATAAAACATTGTTGCCTACACAAACATGAATGTCTTTCAGCTGTGATAGCTTAATTTTGCAAGGAATTTTGTTATTATAAAACTACTATTACATCACGATAACCAAGTTTCTAAAAGAAACCGATTAAGTTTCAATTCTGTAAGATAATTAAAGGAATATGAGAAAATAAAACTATATTAAGAATGTGATTATGTCACACTAACTCTATCTTAAAGGCTTTTTTAGAGGTTAATTTAGTATTCTAAATATTTAAAAATAGTTATGTGTATGGAAAGATGATTCACCTCACAGCAAATGTTTGTACAACAGTTACTTTGTCCGCATACACCACTTCATATCAGTAGGCTAATAGTATATAAATATCTGCTAACATAGATATACATATTAAAAAGGAAATGGGCAGCAAAAGCCAAGAACATTAATTTTCTTAAAGGTCCACTGTCACCTATAGCTTGATTTTACTTGGGTTTATGACCAGATTTTCATTAAATTCTCATTCATACTTTTTTCCGGGCACAGAGGCCCAGAAAAAATTAGAAGCTACTAATTTTCATGGTGTTCTAAATACCTCAAGAAAAGGTTACTCTAGTTCTTTTTAGAGGTTACTAAATAGTTTATTAGACACTCTTATAGGAGCACTTCTAAAGTTCAGTGTTACCATTTTTGCCTTGAAACAGTTTGAGGTACATAGCTCACTCCTGAAAACATGCCTCGCTTGAGGGGTGATGTAAGGTTCATAGGTGAGATCTGCAAGAAACAACTTGCTCAGACCCAGAATATGTCATTGGCCTATCCTCCATGCTTGGAAACAAGGAGTAGTGTTTTTTCCTTAGCAAATTACATAAGATTTGATTGATTTTACTGTATGTGAATTTGAAATTGTTTAAAATTTGAATGTCTTGACATTTAATTTTTTTGAATAATAGCATATGTTTTCTTTCTTCCTCATCGAGCTCATTTATGTATGTGTCTGTGTGTGTGTGTCTGGGTGTGGACTTTCTCTCTCATGCCTTTTGACTCCCACCCCAGCATCTTAAACTACTTAATTGAATAGTCACATTTCTGTTATCACTCTGTCTTACATTGAAGACTCTTTAAATATAATAACTTTCTTATTTCAAAAGTTACTTCTTATATATAATGAGTTGATGGAAATATTTTAAACATGAGGCTGGTAAATTGGATAGAATTAATATGACCACTCCACTACATGAAGCTATAAAAAATGTCAGCAGTTGGAATATGAAGAAAAAAGTGGGTCTAATTAGGAAGCCAAAGTCAAAACAAAGATCCAAAATCAGAGTACCAGGTTTGAATAATAGCAAGATTATAAAATCAAGTAACATCAAGAAAGGACCCACAGATATCTGAACAGGATTGTTTGCTTTAGCTTGTAAGTGGGACCCTTCTCATCTGTAAAACTGGGCTGATTTCCTTTACCTTATAAAAACAAGATGTGTGTATGGATGAGGCCATATTGGGAGACAGGTTCACCAACAATGACCCCACTTTGACACAGCTACCTTGCTGAATTTCCATTTCCCAGATGAATACACATCTCACTGTAGTTCACATGACAGATAAAACAAAAAAATATGTTCTAAATTTAATTGGAAGTATAGCCATCTTGGTTTTTTTTCCAGAACTTTTCTGAAACCACATTGCTCCCAGTTCAGCTCAACTTTGGAGTGATTTTCAAACTCATTTTCTCTCAACTTTTTTTTTTTCCATTTTCGATATCCAATAACCAAGTCATAAAACTTCCTCTCCTAAAAGTTTCTGACAGAGTTACTCCTACTTTATTCATCACTCTCCTTTTGAACTTACCAAAATGTACTGAAATTATGTATATTCCTGTCACTCTATAGCCTCCAGAAAAATGTGAAGATCTGTAGAACCAGGGCAATATTTTATTCCCTTTGTGGTAGGCATTCAAAGCAGAGTTGAGGATAAATGAATGATTTAATGAATCCTTTTCATTTACAGTTACTATTTTGGTCCAACCATGGAAGAAATGACATGGATTTATTCCAACAAATATTTATTCAGCACCACTCACTAGCCTAGGACAAGGGCATACAACCCTGAGCAACTTAGATGTGGGCCTCTGTCCCCAACATATCCCCACTATTTTTTTGTAATTACTTTTCCTTGCTCTCCAGTGTAATCAATCACTGCCATTAGGTACCTGTATGTATCATCCACCTAAGAATATTCTTTCCTTACAGCTCTTTCTTGCTTAAACTATTCCTCTTAACTGCAATGTGCTTACCTATAACTCTACCAACTCATTAATGATAACTTTTTAACTCAAAAGTCACTTTTTAAGGAAGAAAACTTTACCTAATTAATCCCATCTCAACTTCCTCTCTTTTTTATACCACGTTCACCTAGCAAGTATGTATAAAATAGTCTAGTAATCCTATGAACTATAGGTAGATTTAGATTTAAATGATCCTGAGGTCCAAATTGTGCCCTATATTATTCCCATTTTTCAAACCAGCAACAACTATGCTCATCCACAAATCTTTTTTTTTTTTTTTTTTTTTTTGTAAAAGCTTGTTAACTGAAACAATAAAAAGTTATATTGTCAAAAATATAACTTTGGATGTTTCTGTTATAATTATTTCAAAAAGGTTAATTTCATGTGCCATTTGCATTCTTCTCTAGAGTTTATCTAGAAAAGATCTAAATTTCAGTAGGAAAACAAATAAAACAGGAAGTTTTAATAAATATAGTAAATTTAACTTTAAAACTGGGAAAAATTGACATATTCTCTTGTTAATGTCTCCTTGGTTTGCATCTAAATGTCTGTAGCTTTGAAAATTCTTGTTGTACCTCATTTTCCTTGTTTTTCTTTTAAATATTAGGTTATATTTCTACCATGAGTGATAGTTATAGAACTAAGATTCAACTGCAATGGTGTAATTATTTTCTTACCTTGAAAAATAATTTGTTTATAGGTTTCTTATGATATTTTAATAGCTAGTAAACAAAAAAAGGTTAAAACTCACTAAGAAATTTGGAGTCTTTATTTTTTATTGTAAATCTTTATTTTCATTGTTGGAGAAAACTTTCAGAATGATAGCATTTGTAGAAGTTCTGTTTATAACTATTATATTCTGAAATAGTGAGAGAGTCTTATGAGTTTCTAAAGGACTACAATATTTCTGTTATAATATAAACCCCCTTTTACTTTTGCAAAGTAAGGTAGAAAGCTGTATAATAAAAAAGTATATTTTTTAGAACTGGATAAACATTATGTTAACTAAATCTACATAGGCAGGTTTTTCAGTTCACTTTTAGTGATTAAGTGGTTAAGCAAGGAATGCTATAATACTATTTGAAATCTAGAACCTATTAATATTTTCAATATCATGGAGGAAACATGAAGGAAATAATTTTGTTCATGTATTTTGATTAAACTTTAATTGCTGTGTTAGCAAGACTGTTCAATTATTAGAAAATATCTATATTATATCCCCTAGTACTTCTCTGGAATCTTTAAAGAGCTGAAGCCAAATAACTGCCAACCTAGTTTTTATAACTGGTGAAAAGAACCTTCAAAAGTGAAACCAGACAAGAAGGTAGGGGGAAAGAGAGTGACTACCAGGTAAATAAAAATTGAGAGAAAGTTTTACATTCAGACTGATATTAATGAAATGCTAAAAGGATTCTTCATAGAGAAACAAGGAAAAAAAGGGAAGGAATGAGGAGTAGTAGTAAGGGTAAATATTTGGTAAATATTAATGGTTATTGGCTGTACAGAACAATAAACATATAATCTCACACTGCTTAAAATACATGTAGTGAATATTATGGGTAGGTGGTGGTGGCAGCATGGTTTCTAACAGAGAGAGCAACTCAGATGGTGAAAGCACAAATCCAAATACAACATATGCAACAAATATCAGTAAGGAGATTGAGGAGTTCATCTCCCAGCCAGAAATCCTATGGATTTGTTCAGGTCTGACCATACGTAATTACAAAGGCTTTACCTGAAGGGCCTCATGGGGGAAAACTGTCCCCCTACACCAGATATGGTGCACAGCCAATGCACTGCAGTCTCTGAATGGCGTTGCAGACTTGCAGTCAAGGACTCAGGGTCCCCTGGCCAGCCATGCTCTTCTGAGTATCTGCATTCCTATCCCAGGCATCTCTCTTCAAAACTTTCTTTGTGTGGTGTCTTTCCAAGATATCTTCCTCAGAGTCTCTGCCAAAACCTACTAGCTGAGGGAGGCAGGAAACCTTGAAGATACTCTTCTGCACTCTGACTCAATACTCAGTACTTTTCCAAACTGAACCCTTCTCCTTTGCTCTTCCCTTAGCCTCAGGTTCATAAAAAAGCAGGAAACTTTTCTTCATGGCCCCTTAAGCAATGAGAAGACGATGATGACCCCCACATCTCTGCTAATTCACCTGACCCTCAACCAGTATGCCAGCCCTTGGGGAAAAATGGAACAGGGAGGAGTTGGCCCTTTCCTCAGTTTAAGCTCTTGCATATACCATCAAGATAAGTGACGAAAAGCTTGACCATTACTTTCATTTTGGCTTCTTGTTTTAATCAGCTATTCTGATATCTGGCAGCTCAGCTCTCTCCAGCTCAGCTGAGCCTCTGACAAAATATGCCCATGGACCTCTGAGCGTGAGTAAGTACATGGAACAAAATCATCACCTGCTAAAATACCTATACAGCATGACTGCATCTGTGTGGGATGAAGAGGAGTAACAATAACTGGTCAGCATTACAAGCAGTGACTCCCTGCAAATGTAATAGACCCATATGGAAATAGCAGCCGAAAACTTAAGATGGCTGTTGTTATCCAATTTGTTGGAAAGAGGGGTCTGAATTTTCAGGAAACCATTTTCGTTCCAGAGAAGTTTTGACCTTTTAAGCTCTTAACTAACAACCAGCAATGCTATTCCAAGCAAAATCCCACAAAAAATTGCAAAGAAAAAAATCTAAATTTAACAGAACAGAACAATAAGGGCAAAAGAAAGAAAAGTAAAGGAAAGAAAAGAATGGTTCAGCTTAAATTGAAAAGTGAGCACAGGAAAGAGATCTCAGATTGTAAGATGACATGTTTTAAAATAATTTGTGAAAACAATATAAGAATTTTAAAGTTGTGAACGAGAAAACCTTTTTTTCCCTACTGTCTCTCTTCTAAAAACATTAGATAATGAATTTAATTCTAGAATGAGAAACAAAAATAGATGCCACACAAGTCCCAAAATAGGTTTTAAGAGAAAATAAAATATAATAAGGAAGATGAAAACATTCATATAGGCAATAAAAGCGTACCAGAAATACATGGCCACAAACACAACAAAATTATACCTTACAATTTCTAAATTAGTTAACTATTTTAATGAAATTATAGAAGTTTATGAAATAACTACACAGATCAAAATAAGAAACTCTCTGAAATTAGGTGAGTGGAAAAGATATCTGTAAATATGTGACAGAACTCAGGAAACTTTGGAATTAATAGAAAAAATAATTTCTTAAAGAAAATCTAAGCTTTGAGGAACACATGAACAAGTAAACACATCAGATAACGTCTTAGGAGAAGCAGGAGATGGAAAGGAGGTAAATTTTAAAAATCAAAAATAAGTGAAGACAAATAATAAAAAGAATTTGAGAAAAAGTGATAGACATAGAAGATAGCAAAGAAACTTCAAACAATGTAAATTAACAAATATAAATTATAATTAAAGAATACTTTCCTGAAAGAAAAGATGACTTGAAAATATATAATAAAAGAAAACATTGCATACCTGAGAAAGCTGACCCCAAGCAGCCAACACCAACAGATAGTGTCTTTTAAAACATAGTTTAAAAATCCTTTTGACATTCCGTCAAAAACACTGAGTCACTTATAATGGAAAGAAAGTCAGTTAGCCATCAGAATCCTACAGCTAATCCTTATAGCAGAAGACCATGCAGAAATGTAATTAAAAATCAAGGAAAGCAACAGATACACACAACCATATATAAAACAGATAAAAAACAAGTATTTACTGTATAACACAGGGAACTATATTCAATATCTTGTAATAACCTATAATCAAAAAAAGAATATATATATACATATATATACACACACACATACAGACACACACACACACACACACACAAATTGCTTTGCTATACACCTGAAACTATTGTAAATCAACTATACTTCAGTTAAAAAAAAGAAAGAATCCAGGAAAGCAAAATAAGAGGTGGATATCATATCAATTCAAACTGAATTTCAACAATAAGTCCACAGCTTTGAGGAAAAATGCAAAAATTCAGGGAATATTATTCCCATAAACCTTTCTGAGTAATCTGCTTAAGTCAAGCTTAAGACAAGGAAAACCACTGGAGACATAGATAAGTACTTATGGTGAGCATTTAAAATATAGTAAGAGTATAGAAAACCTAAACAACACGATCAGTAAGATAGACATTATTGCACTTTATTAAATTAAAAAATAATAATACTGGAGACTTCACTTCTTGAAGTTAACATGGAAAATATCAATGTTCATTAAAATGTGGCCACAAATTAGGCTACAAAGAAAACTTCAGTAAGACAAAAAACTAATAACAGGGGTTTCCCTGGTGGTGCAGTGGTTAAAAGTCTGTCTGCCAATGCAGGGGACACGAGTTCGAGCCCTGGTCTGGGAAGATCCCACATGCCGCGGAGCAACTAAGCGCTTGAGCCACAACTACTGAGCCTGCGCGTCTGGAGCCTGTGCTCTGCAACGGGAGAGGCCGTGACAGTGAGAGGCCCATGCACCGTGTTGAAGAGTGGTCCCTGCTCGCCGCAATTGGAGAAAACCCTCACACAGAAACGAAGACCCAACACAGTCAAAAATAAATAAATAAATTAATTAATTAAAAAAAAAAACGGTATTCCTAAAGATAAAAGAGAAAAAATTATCAGTAACTTGGATCAAAGGGTAGATAAAAATAAAATTACAGAATTAAAAAGAGAATAAAAGCATAAGATATCAAATGCTACAAATAGCAATAAAAATCTATATAATTTTAAAATCAAAATTAAAAATAAAAAGTAGGACACACTCAAAAATTGGGAAAAGAAAAAAAATATTAAAAATATTGAAGGTAAAAATAGAACTAATAAATAAAAATAATAAATTCAAGAGCTTTCCTTTGAAAAGTTCAACAAAATAGACCACTATCATAATAAAAATTAAATGGTTGGGGAGAGGTAAGATATCACAATTATTATTGAGGATATAAACAAAGTAATTTGAGTGTTCCAAACACCCCCATGCACCTAAGCACAGATTATCCAGGTGAATCCTGCCAAATCTTTAAGCAATCAGATAATCTCAAACCTACTTAGCCTACACCAAGCATAGAGAAAGGACTACTCCCAAACTAACTCATATCATGAATACGGTATAATATTATTGTCAAATTCTGACTAAGATTTCTCAAAAAAAGTAAACAACCAATCAAATTCACTCATAAAAATCAAGGTAAAATCCTAAATTCTAAAATTTATCCAACAGAATCCAGCAACACAATAACAAACATATTGTGATCAAGTGGGATTTATTCTAGTAATGCAAGGATGGTTCAATATTTAAGATATTCATTAATTTCTATGAATATATCACATTAATGGAGCTGTGATAAAAGTCATATGATCTCAATAGATGCTAAAATGATGTTTGATAAAATTCAGTACAAATTTACATTAAAATTCCTCTCTCTCTCTCTCTCTCTCTCTCTCTCTCACACACACACACACACACACACACACACACAAACATAACCTCGGTCCCCCAAAATCAAAAACCTAATGTGGGAACACAGGATACTTTCCTACAAAATCAGGAGCAACAGAAAAACACCCACTACTTCCACTAATATTTGTTTCATTTGGAGCTCAATATAATTTGACAAGAAAAAGCAGTGATAATTATAAAAGGAGCCATAAAATATGTTTATTTGCAGATATGAATATATCCTAGTACAACCAGAAAATATCAATATGACCACTTCATAGACAGTTTAAGTAGTTAATGATCTTAGTAGATCATTAGTGTACTACCAAAAATAGTATCTATATATAAAAAATGGGTTATAAGATACAATGTAAGAAAAGACTCCATTTACACTAACAAAATTAAAGTAATATACTAAAGTGGAAATTGAAAAAGAAATATATATGGATAGCATATGAAATAAACCATAAAACATTGCTGAAAGATACTAAAGTAGATCTGGGCAAATAGAAATACATACCATGTTCTTGGTTACAGTCTCTATCACAAAGATGTCAATCTTCCATGTTAATTTATAAATTTAAAGCAAACCCAATAAAAACAATATTTTTTTCTGTATCTAGAAAATTTGAATAAAAAATGATTTGAAAGAGTAAACTGGTAGTAGATTCAGGACATTTTTGAAAAAAGGAAAGCATTGTGGAGGGATATACCCTACCAAATGTCAAGACATACCCTTCTTTAATGAAAATAGTTTAGTATTGATCGGTTTTAAGTGAGACATACAAATGGAACAGGAAAGAAAATTCAAAAACAGAACAAATTGCTTATGGAAATTTAGTATACCATAAAGGCAGGATTCAAAATCATAAAGGAAAATATGGATTTTAAAATAAGTGATGATGTTATAATGAGATAGCCATATGGGATATAGTAAAATTAGAAAATTCCTTATTCACATAACAGGATAAATTCCAAATGAATCAGAGCAATGAATATTAAAAAATTCATGAGGAACAGAATTTAAAAAATGGGTGAGTTCTTATAGAACCTAGGAATAGAAAAACATTTTTATAAATATGATTCAAGGGACTTCCTTGGTGGTCCAGTGGTAAAGAATCTGCCTTCCAATGCAGGGGATGTGGGTTCGATCCCTGGTTGGGGAACTAAGATCCCACATGCCAAGCGGCAACTAAGCCCGTCTGCCACAACTATTGAGCTTGCGTGCCTCGATGGAGAGCCCACATGCTGCAAACTAGAGACTCCACGCACCCTGGAGCCTGCACACCACAACTAGAGAGAGAAAACCCACATGCCACAACTAGAGAGAAGCCTGAGTGCCGCAGCTAGAGAGAAACCCGGGTGCTGCAATGAAGAGTTCTCGTATGCCTCAAGAAAGATCTCATGTGCCGCAATTAAGACCCAACAGAGCCAAAAATAAAAGGAAAATAAATAAATATAAATATGATTCAAGAGCAACAGTGAAAAGGTTAAGGAGTTTAATTAAATAATTATTTTTAAAATTTCCACAAGCAGAAGAAAACTAACATACATGAAAAATATTAACTCACATCACTCATAATTAGGGAAATGCAAAACTGAATGTTTTTCCCACCTGATGTATGATACATGGAATCTTATATAGAAAAGACAGCCTCTTCAATAAGTGGTGCTGGGAAAATTGGACAGGTACATGTAAAAGTATGAAACTAGAATACTCCCTGACACCATACACAAAAATAAACTCAAAATGGATTAAAGATCTAAGTGTAAGGCCAGACACTATCAAACTCTTAGAGGAAAACATAGGCAGAACACTCTATCACATAAATCACAGCAAGATCCTTTTTGACCCAGCCCCTAGAGAAATGGAAATAAAAACACAAATAAACAAATGGGACCTAATGAAACTTAAAAGCTTTTGCACAGCAAAGGAAACCATAAACAAGACAGAAAGACAACCATCAGAATGGGAGAAAATATTTGCAAATGAAGCAACTGACAAAGGATTAATCTCCAAGATTTACAAGCAGCTCATGCAGCTCAATAACAAAAAAACAAACAAGCCAATCCAAAAATGGGCAGAAGACCTAAATAGACATTTCTCCAAAGAAGATATACAGATTGCCAACAGACACATGAAAGAATGCTCAACATCATTAATCATTAGAGAAATGCAAATCAAAACTACAATGAGGTATCATCTCACACCGGTCAGAATGGCCATCATCAAAAACTCTAGAAACAATAAATGCTGGAGAGGGTGTGGAGAAAAGGGAACACTCTTGCACTGTTGGTGGGAATGTAAATTGATACAGCCACTATGGAGAAGAGTATGGAGGTTCCTTAAAAAACCAAAAATAGAACTACCCAGCAATCCCACTACTGGGCATATACCCTGAGAACACCATAATTCAAAAAGAGTCATGTACCAAAATGTTCATTGCAGCTCTATTTACAATAGCCAGGACATGGAAGCAACCTAAGTGTCCATCATTGGATGAATGGATAAAGATGTGGCACATATATACAATGGAATATTACTCAGCCATAAAAAGAAATGAAATGGAGGTATTTGTAATGAGGTGGATGGAGTTAGAGTCTGTCATACAGAGTGAAGTAAGTCAGAAAGAGAAAAACAAATACAATATGCTAACACATATATATGGAATGTAAGGGGAAAAAAAAAAAAAAAGGTCATGAAGAACCTAGTGGCAAGACGGGAATAAAGACACAGACCTACTAGAGAATGGACTTGAGGATATGGGGAGGGGGAGGGGTGAGATGTGACAGGGTAAGAGAGTGTCATGGACATATATACACTACTAAATGTAAAATAGATAGCTAGTGGGAAGCAGCCGCATAGCACAGGGAGATCAGCTTGGTGCTTTGTGACCACCTAGAGGGGTGGGATAGGGAAGGTGGGAGGGAGGGAGATGCAAGAGGGAAGAGATATGGGAACATATGTATATGTATAACTGATTCACTTTGTTATAAAGCAGAAACTAACACACCATTGTAAAGCAATTATACTCCAATAAAGATGTTTAAAAAAAAAATTCCTGTAGTCCTTATTTTTAATAGGAAGTATACATATATAAACATAAATGATGTCTTTATCTTTAATGTGTGTGTGTGTGGGGGTGTATGGGTGTGCGGGTGTGTGTGTGTAGCCTAGCTCTGACTACTGAAGCAACTGAGAACCAGGAAACAGTTCAGTAGCAATGAGCCTCCTTAGCACTCAGAAGAATGTTGGATCTAAATAACATTTTCCATTAAATGGTATCAAAGCTCAAAGCTCTTTGGAGAACTGACTGATTTCCAGTATGAAGCAGGAAATTATGGTCTTGGAACATTTTGTCATATCAAAAATAAAGGTAGCTATCAAAAACACTAGAGTTATATCAAAATGAGCCAGGAAACAATGTGGATATGGTACCACAAGAAAAAGGATAATTTAATCATTAATTGAGATCACAACTGCAAAACATACCAAATATTCTTTAGCGACTAAAACATAACAAATATGTTTAATTCTTGAACTCATAAAATTATTAACAATTTCTTAAAATTCACTTTAATCTTTAGAGGATGCTAAGGAATCACTTTACTATATTGAATAATAGTATAAAGGGAAAGAAGTTATCCTTTTTTTCCCCTAAATAACAGTAACTCAGGGTAACCAAATACATGATGAAATAATTTTTCTTTTTAAAATAATTCCAGCTAATAAGCAAATAAAAATGATAGAAATAGAGTACTATATTCAGTAGCTGTTAGCATCACAACAGAAAAGAAAAAAAACACATGTATCTTTTGATACAAGTGCACGTAATCTCCTATGAAGAAATCTTTAAAAATTTCCACCTGAATTTGACCAAGCCTCTAGATATAATTTAAAAATTGCAGGAAATACAACCAAGAGAGAAGCATGTTTAATGGTACCACAGGAATGCAATCACCAAATTGCAGAATTTGTGAAACTTTATAGGACAGATATCCCAGTTCTTTCAGATAAAGGGCAAAGGGAGCTGGGGAAATTGTTGGTTCACAACCTCTTCGGGAGCTTCCAGGTTGTAATCTGAAACTGACTCCTATACAAGGAGGCCACGGAGACAGAAGAAAGCAGCAGACCACTCCAGGTTGGTAGGTGACAAGTTTAATAAGCTAGGGAAATTACAAGGCTTGTCTCAAGTGGCCCTTAGAGGACTAATTTTCCACACCCATCTGCTAAGTTTATATACAGGCTTCAACTGGGTTCAGTCACATATACCATCCAGATAGTCTCAACACCACATATTGTCTCAAGGCTATATCCTTGTGGCAGTTTCTGGGAATGGGAAAGGCAAGCAGAATGCACATTCCAAGAATGGGGGTGGGCAGTGGGGAGTAAGGAGGCTCCAATTGCCTGGGTCCAGTTCACGTGGCAAGTGGTGGTCACATCTTCTCTATGACCTCCTCCAACAGTAATATATTAGGAGAATGTATAAATTAAGAGACTGAAGGGGACATATCAATGAATCTTGATCTTTGTATCTTATTTGG